>NC_056735.1:572686983-572719483 GCF_019279795.1 Protopterus annectens
TGTGTGTGTGTGTGTGTGTGTGTGAGTGTGTGTATGTGTGCAATTGTGTGTGACTGTGCATATTTGTATGAGACAGCATTTTGAGGCCACATTCTCCAAATACAATAAACCTTGCCATATATTATAAGGGATGGTGATGTTGCTGACATTAGGGGAGCCATGACAAACCCTCACCATACTATCCCTGTGGCATGTACAATAAACGCATATCCCTGTAGTAGCACTGATTAGATAGACAAGGGTATGTATTGTAGTCCTGGTCAATGTGTGATTGTGGGTATGTCAGAACATTATCATGGGTTTCAGTGAGTACAATATCCAATGTGGGGTGTGAGTGCTGAGTATACTGTCTTTACACCATGGTACCCCCAGTATATGTCCCAAATGTCCCAATGTCCACTGTATGAGGACCGATGTCACCACCAACTATACAGGTAACTGATTACACTATCCAGCCCAATGATGCATGTACTGTGTGCAAACACTCCCTAACAGTATGGACTCACTGACAAGGTAGTTAACACTGATACACCCAGGTCTGTCAAATGTGTCTATGACTGTATGTGTTTGTCAATGTGTATATGACAGTATGTCATACTATGTATTGTTCATTAACACCCAGTACATCCCCTGGTGATGTTCTTCACTTAACAGGAAACTCAGGACACACCTCATCCTAAAAGCTCTGTGGTGTGTGCAATTAAGGCCAAACACATTAGTAACAGCAAGTACCTAGGTAGGGGTTCTACTCTCAGTGTTGCAAAGTAAGTGTGTGTATATGTGAAGGGATCTTCTTCAGTTTGCAGAAATTATATGTCACAAGAGATCATTTGTCTGAGAACGAACTGGCAAAAGGTAACATTTCAAAGGAATCATCTTGTGGAAATTCATTCCATCAAAACTAGTAGTGGATGTGTAAATGCCACCTTCCCCACTGTACAGCTGTACAGCGATACTGAATTTGGTATATACAGTTGGGTCTGTTTTTTGTGGGTACAGCCACCCACATTGGGGTTATTGTTGTGCGTATCCCCCCACTTAGTCTGCTGTTATACTGTACAGTTTATATTAACAGGGTAAGTATTTCTTAATCAAACTATGTGTGGTTGTATGCCACCCCACACCCTCCAAAGTGGGTGGCTGTGTCACCGTCACCAGCACACCTATATTTACCAACTCCAGGATTCCACTACATTGGGGAAGAGGACATATACCCTGACAGTATTATCATTAGTGACATTAAACTGGCAGACTGATTATTTACTCATGTGATGTTTGGTTATTTGGTCTTGGTGGAATTACATAGGCCAAAATGAGTTCACTGCAAAATTAAGTACATCCATGCGTACAGTATTCTCTGTGTATTGCATCAACACCAAAGCCTCTGTGAGTCTGTGTTATTCACAAACAATTGGTATGAGACACCCAGTACACTTACCATTGTCCACTGTAGAAGAGCTGCGGACATCAGCCACCATGCACTCACCTGTATACACCCCTCAGACCTATCAGCCACGTGGCACATGCAGTAACTGTTATACAGACCTGTTACTTGTGTTCAGCTGTACCCAGAATATGACACAGTCAATGTGTCACCACAGTGCCATAACCCTTGTAGGAAACAACAGCAGACCAACATCCTGCTGACACATAGACACCTAAAACACAAACAGAATACATTATGGAGACCACAATCAGTCAGTGTTAATAACAGCTATAATGCATCATGGCTGGACAGCTCCACACCCTGACATGTAAGCATTAAACATTCCAGCTGAAAACATGTTAAACAGCATTACATTGCTACACCTTAGTACATTCACCCTGTGCATCAGAACCATATTAGCATGTCTCTGCATTGATGGTATGGATGACAGGGATGTGGCACAGGTATCATCATATGCACAGGGTGTGTGGTGAGTTTGCCAGAGGCCTAGGCTAAGCCATTTGGTTGATATGTGTGTGTGTTAGGGGGTTCATTAACAATTGGGCTGTACAGATGTGGTGTCTGAAGGTATGGAGATGCCCTAGCTGTGTTGGTGATGTGTCTGTGTATGTATGCACATAGGTCTGCCATGTGGCTGCCCTATACAGGAGTTTATTGGACAGCTGCAGACTGCACATGGCAGGGTGTACAGTTCACCATCTGTGGCCATGGACATGGGACCTGTGCCTGCCAGGGGTTCCAAGTGCACTACCAATAGAAGCCCAGATATGGTACTCTCCCCTGATGATGACAATTGTCCGCTGGATGCGTGTAACTGTTGGGACTGGCCAGGACCACGTGCACGTGGCCTGCTGCATTGTGGTGTGGTCAGCATCCCCCTACAGTGCTGGTGCTGGTACTGCCACTGCGGGAGCAGCTGGGAGTTGTTGCACATCCACATAGACCTTCACCTATTGGTGTTGCTGACCTACGTCCACGTGATTGATGCCCTGCTCCTACCACATGCTCCAACACAGACACCACACAGTCGAGGATTCCCACCATTTCACCCAACCGTCTGTCCAGGACCTCTTCAAAATAATGGTGGGTGCTTGCAAGATCACAGATGTTGTCAAGTACACAATAGAATGAGTAGCCCTCTGGAGCCTCAGACTATAACATTCCATATGTGTCTGTGACTCCATGATGGCCTGAAACATGCATCTGGTGACACCTGCCGTAGCACTTCTGCCAGGAGGATAATGGCCAGCAGCCCTCCTACGAGCACCACTGTACATCTGCCTGTGTGATACCTCGCCAGTCATGCAGTTATGGCTGCTGTGTACAGACACACTTGCCATAGTCCCCACTCTGTCCTGTCCCATGCCACCACCAGCCAACTGTCCCTCATCTATGGCCACTGGTGATGGGGTATGTATGGACATTGTGACTGTGTGTGGGGAAGGGGTGGATAAAAGTGGGATGTCAACCAACGGCACAGATTCCACCCCTGAAATCCCTGCCTGTGCCTCACCATACGTATCATCATTGTCAGAGTCTGTATGGACACTAACATCAGTTTGCCTGCAGGAGAGACCCTGACCCACCTCACCACCTGTGAGTGGAAAACAGAAAATGTGATTTAAGACCTGTAGGTTATTGTTTACCTCTACACACACACACACACACACACACACACACACACACACACACACACACACACACACACACACACACACACACACACACACACAATCACTTACAGGTGAGGTGGCACAAAGATATTACACAGAGCTCTCATTACCCAACAGTCAACATGCATGGCATATTGCACTCAACAGCATGCACTGCAGCTATACTCAATTCTTGTTACCAATGTTATACAGCTCTGTGATGCATGAGTTGTGTTAGTAGGTAATGCCCCTTCCCCTAGAACACACTGCACCCATGTACACAGTATTGCTGTGCACCTGTACAGCACCCTGGCATGTACTGTGCACCATACCTCACGAGTGTACACACCATTGCAGAATGTGTATATATGTGGCAGTTATGTTTGCTCTGTTGCTTAAAGCCCCTATGTGTTTGTCTGACATATAGCTAATGCCTGACCTCTGATTTGCAGATCTCATTATCAGCAGTACATGTATGAGCAATAAAATCCAATTACACTGACAACCTTCAAAGCTTAATGTGGATATGAGGGGTGTACCCACCCTTGTTGACATGCCAGCCTTTTCCATGATATGCAATGGGGCCACAATACTGCATATGTTAACATTACACACACCTGATATGTGACATAGGACTGATGCAATCAAATGCAGTATCAAACAAATGTGTTAGTCATGCAGATGCTGAATGAGATGCATACAATATGTGGGGTGCATAAGTGTGCACACTCTGAATGCAATGGTTTGTTGCAGCACCTGTTAAGTGAACTACACTAGTCACTATTCCAGGAAGGGGTATACTAGCATGGCCCATCTTCACTTGCCATTATTTGGTCACTCCACCCTATAAATGTCCCCAAACTCTGCCAGATTGCAAGGTCAGCTCATGTGCACAGCCCTTGGAGGTCACACAGTGCCTTCACTATTGCTGTGGATTCAGGGTTATGTCTGGCACAATTCATGACCCTGACTGTGTTCAGATACAGCCATTCCTAGGGAGCTTTGGATGTATGCTTCAGTTCACTGTTGTGTTTCAGGATGAAACCCCACCCCATCCTCAGCCTTATTGAAGATGATTGACAACTATGGGCCACACATGAGTGATATTTTGCACTGTTCCAAATTCAGAATGCTATGTCTACCAGCCTAGTTCCTGCTAATGAACAGCAAACCTAAAGGTGTATGCTGACACCAGCAAGGTAAAAATGGGGATGGTAGGCCTGAGGTGGAGTGAGGTGTTGCTTGCACACCACATGTATCTTTATTAATACTATCTGTAGGTTTCAGCCTTGGTTTCAGTACACCATTACACATTGCAACACATACCTTTGGGATACTTAATGTTATGCATATGCTACCTGTAGACAGCCCTAGATGATGTTTCCTGTGGAACATCTCTTCCATATGATTACCCCAACCCATAGGCTACACGTATGCAGATTCCAGGTGATTGTCGACACAGGTACTGCACAGGCAGTACTTGCTAGACATTCCTGCAAGTCCCTCAGTGTTGCTGCATGTTTCTGTGCAGCCTTCATGACCAATTTGCAATCTGTGTTGTCATCTGTCTTGGATGGGCATCTGTTTATATTCTACATTAACGTTGTCCCATACATCATACACACATACATGACTGGCTGCACTGTTTGCCATGGTATATGCAATGGTGAGGTAAGGCTACTTCTCCCACTCGTGAGTGCTACCTTTCGGATATGGGATCCATTTCATGGTTTGTAAGTTGTGTGCAAGCCATGGCTGCCTCTGTTGCAGGTGAGTAGGCAAATGTCATGGATATACTTCTTGGACAGCAGGCCATCACTTGGTGTGACATTGAGGCCCTGTACTTGATGGAAGGTGTATACTCAAGAAGAGTGAATGCTGTCAGTACCTCACAAGCTGCTTCCACAATATGTTATTTGGAGAGTGTGCACACATAATCTTTTAGTGTTTGTTAATGTATGTATTCCTCATATTTGTTGCCTTAACATAGGATTCCATATTACACATTCATTGCTCATGTTAGGATCACATTACAGGTTCTAAAAGGTGTGGAATGTGGTATTCTGATTTGTGGTTGTTTAGATCAGGAACAGTTGCCATTGTAAGAGTGGTGTATACACTGCTGTAGCCACTGTATAAGGGTAATGTTTCAGACACGTCCCTACTGTAGGCCTTGTCCCACCATTATGTTCATCTCTGTCCACACATCTTGCACTGACAGGTTCTTAGGTATACTGCAGGACTCTTACATACCCTTCAGATATGCCACCATGGTGACCACTGTAATGCAGTGCAGCTAACAGCAACAATAAGTGAACATGTACAGCATGCATTATGGGTAGGTATGTTAAATGTGTGCATGGCAATTACCATGGCCATAACATGGCCGGTATATTGGCAAACCTGAACAAAACAACTCCGTACTCACCAGCTACAGGCTGCTGCCCCAGCTGTATACCAGAGGGACCTACATAGTTGTGTGAGAGACATAATGTCAGTAGCCACACCTGTGGCATTGGGACAGGGTGGGAGCAGCATTTCAGTACATCAACAGTACAAACCCACAATACTAGAGATTATGCACATCTGTTCATTACTACACTGCAGCAACAGACTAACTTATCTGACATATGCATGTAGATACTTAACAGATGAAGATGGATAAACAACAGTGGTCTACTAATGTATCTTGGGGCCTTACCTGGATGCTCCTCGTCCATTGTAAGGGTGGCCCCCACCTCCACAATGTTATCTGCAAGTTCCTGGCTTGGCTGGTGGGCAAGTGCCCCAAGGCTGGTGTGGAGCTCCTCAGCATGTATCAGTGAGGGCTGGATGGCAGGACACCCACCTGTGGCTAGCTGGTCCCTCATAATGGCAGCAGCATACTGATGGACGTGGTGGATGAGGTCGGTGGTCCGATGCCGCACCTGCTCATAACTGAGCTCATTCCACAGGACAGTCCTCTCCTGCAGATCATGGGCCCTTCATCTAAATAGTATGCTGTGGTGGACTATCACAAATTGGATGATGACATCATTTTCCTGTGCTGTGTAAGCAGGGAGATGTTCCCGTGACATTGTACCTGGAAGATATAAAGATGAAAAAAGGTCAGTGGACCTCATACTGCAAGGATATATAAGTTGTCAATTGACATCTCTCTCCCCCCACCACCATATCTGCAACAATAATCTGAACACACAAATCAATGGGTATGGTTACACCAAACCTACTGTTGGGATGGGTCTATATCATATGAAAGAATCACACAAATTGTGAACGCTTATAATATTGAACGTACTGGACCTCAAAGTGCTTTTTCTGAGATTGTGGTACAGTGAAGAATGGGATATTTGCCCTTTCCTCACTGTAGTGAAATCTTGGAGTTGGAATATATATTTAGCAGGGGGTGTGGGGGTGCAGCCCCCCACAATAAGAAGTTTGAGTTCCAGTACATTCGATATTATGAGCGTTTGCAATTTGTGCGATTCACTCATATAATATAGACCCTGTTGGGACATATGTCCTATTGTTCAACAAATATTGAAATGTGTTTCTATTAATGTTCCATGTTGAAACACTATAATTGGTGGCCTGTTGCTATCAATGTAACCTAAATGTCGTTATAATGGCCACTGTGGTTCCATATCTGCATGTATTCTGTTTGCTATGCAACTGTTCCAAATCTGGTGTTTTGGGTTAATGGGAATATCTATGCATGCTGTTATAACTAATCCTGGATTGTGCTGACTATTACTAACCCACATATATTCTAAAACTGCAACACCATAGCACATTTGGGAAGGCTGGTCCCAGCAGACTCACCTCTCCCACCTCATCTGGCCATGGCACTGGGCCACAGCATATGTGGGAACTACCCCAGGACCTCCTCGTCTGCTGGTCCTGCACCACCTTTGGGTGGAACCACCTCAGGGGATGGGGCTCATCCCTGTCACCCAAATTCAGGTCTGGGGATTGGTGCGTAGAGAGCTCAA
Source organism: Protopterus annectens (assembly GCF_019279795.1). Taxonomy (NCBI): domain Eukaryota; kingdom Metazoa; phylum Chordata; order Ceratodontiformes; family Protopteridae; genus Protopterus; species Protopterus annectens. Next base: position 572,694,075 of record NC_056735.1, read on the forward strand.
AAGGGAGTTTGGAGATCTTCTATGCCAGCTTGAGGGCGACGTGGTGCAATTAGAGGGTCAGCCTGACCCTCCTGCTCAGCCCCCAGCACAGCCACCTTCGGGGCTGTGAAGGTGCAGTTGTGACTGCCCATGGGTGGAGACCTTAGTCCTACTGTTTTCATTTGGGGGCTCATGGGCTTCCGATTTCCAAACACCCCTCCCTGTCCAAGGTGTTTACCCACCACAAGTGTCATATACCACCCCTGTATGCTGTCTTGTCTGTCTTCCAACCCAACCTACCACCCCAAATATACCTACTATCCTTGCCCAGAAACCCACTCTCACCTTTAAAAAAGGGCAATCTTTTCCCAAAAAAAAATCTGGTCTAATTGGATAAAGAACACATTATTGTTGTCCTCACCCCTCTCTCACAAGTTTGAGTGACCAAATATACCTCCAAATTCAGTATATATGCACAGCTGTTGCTGTAAAAGAAATGGACAGCTATGGACCTTCCCTACACCAATCCTGCATAAACCCTAGCTACTTTCCCTATTGTCTTTCCCTCTTTGTGCCCACCTTTTTCACCACTTTCCTATCATCCCTTTTTTATTTTCTCTTAAAGAAATTAGCGCGGGTATATATGGAGTGCATTCGGACATCAGATCCACACTCTGAACCTCTCACTGCAAAACATCTGACCAAAGGCATTGCAAATGGGGGTGAAGGGGCCCAAAATAGGATTTCTTGTAATTATTGCCATTATCCCTTCCTCCACTGCTGAACTGTTCTGCCTTGCAACAAAGTAGAGCATCATATGTGGCCTAACATTAGGGGGGGATATATAGGGATAGATCGTAGATATGCCTTTTACAAACCTATGAAGTTTGTGCATGATACATTTCACATTACCCTGACTGTTCTGAAGGTGGTGGAGTCTGAAACCCATGTGCCTGTCATGACTTTATTACGTCCACCTTCAGCTTTTGCCAGACTAATATAGATGTTTGGAAGAACAGAACAAACACTATGATGGCTTAAATTTTGTGCCAAGGGACATGAAAATGCCACCAAGATAACAATAAAAGGATGTTTATTCAGCCAAAGGAACATTACTCTAAGCTTAGTGTGACATTCCTTTGGCTGAATAAGCATCCTTTTATTGTTATCTTGGTGGCGTTTTCGTGTCCCTTGGCACATTTGCAATTTCTTGGTGGTTTTTGTGCCTTGGTTGAACTTTTTTGACTTATTTATGGATTAAATCCTAACATTCTGTGCAGATCTGCACAGTTGACAGGTATGGCCCACAGGGCCAGATGCTATGTCTATAGCAGTTGTTCAGCAGGACATCATTACAACAAGTCTTGATGGCACATATAAATCTTTTAAAAATCATCTATCCCATTATTTAGACCAAGTACTGCATTCAATTACATGCTGACATGTTTCACATATCTGTTTTATTAGTATGCTCTTTTCTGTTTTCCACTTGATGATGTTTTCCTTGTTTTTTTTTGTTTTGTTTTTAGTATTATTTTTGTTTTTCCTTTTTTTTACTTCTCTCTCTATCTCCACTACAGGGATCAAGCTGATTTGAATAGGTTGCAGCATGGCTTTTGTAGGTGATGCTCATGATCAGGTGATGGCATCTGCACCAATTGGTGTTCCCCACTTGGTAATTGCATACAGGCAGCTGTGCAGGTCTTCCAATAGTCAATGTCATAGCAACCAACTACTATAAATGACTACATCATGTGGGTGTTGTCCCTTTACCTTTCCTGTATTGAATACATATTTCCTGTGTGTAGGCAGCAGTGTTACAGACAGCAGGTAGCAATACCTCTTACAACAGGACTTGTGGACACAGGCCAACTACATGTTTGTATAAGGTTCCAGACCTAGGGACAGTGTGTAAATATTGCTGTTATATGCATTGAATACTGATAATTTTACAGGGTTTGTGTTTACATGCTAGTTTTGCATGGAATGAAGTCTGTCTGCATAGCTCTCAACTGTGGGCCTATCCACATGATGGTCAGAGGATTGGCTGTAATATTTTGTCTGTTCCCCACACAGGTCTTGTCCTTGACTTATCAGTGGCATTCTCTCCATTGATTGCTATCAGTACATAGCAACATCCATTTGTGTTTTTGACTTCATATTCCTGAGTAAGGGTATGTTGCAACCAATCCTGTAACACCAACAACCTTCACAGTGTATAACACCAATATTTCAAATATGGCCCTGTGTTTCATCCTCTGTCCTCCACCTATATATCAGGCTTTGTCCAGATGTCATGCAGTAAGAGGCCGATAGGTAATGATGTATTTAGTGCTGACATTCCTGCTATCATTCCAGTAATGTTGTGGACTCCCACACAAATTGTGGGGTAGGATCTATCTACATGAGGCCTATAACTGGGCAAAACATGTATGACCCTGTACAGTTTGGAGGTCAGTGTGTGCAGAACACTGTTATATTCCCTTGTAAGACATTTTGTGGGGGAGGGGTATGAAATGTTTTTACCCTAGGCTGTTACAACATGTGAGGGATATCAGTAATAAGAAACATTGAGGTATATGGCTGTACATATTCATATGTTTCACCATAGGAGCAGTGGTGGGCTAGAGCTTACTGTATTATACACAGCTCTGTTTGTCAGTGTGATAGTGACATTTTCAGTTAAGTATTGTTATGTAATAGATACATTTACATTGTGACAACTGATGTCTCCCCTAGGGCTTGAGTACAGACTGTAACTGGAGGCTGTTGAACTACATCTGTAATTAAGTGTAGATTTATTCTTATCTTCAAGGCAAGTGTGTTTTTTACTGTTGTGCTACTTGAAGGCTTTAGCCTAGACAGCAAATCATGTTATGTTTTGCAAATTACTGCATCATATGTTTTCTTTGAGAGTTGCATTGATCAGTTATTATGCATTTCAAACACCTAAATGCTATAAGAAATGGCATAAACAACTGAAATAGTACACAAATAAACATTTGTATGTATGCAAACTGTGTGTAGTGTCATGTCCTTTGGATTGTGTGTGGGTATAAGTTGTATGCAATAATTCACATTTGTAGGAAAGAATCAGACACTGGCCATTTGAAAAGTTGGCAACTGTAGGAATAATGGCTGTTTGATATGCCATGCATCCTCTATATATACTCTCTTTTTATATATCTATAAGTATTTATATATTTATATATGTATATATGTGGATATATATATATATATATATATATATATATATATATATATATATATATATATGTGCGTGTGTATATGTATCATTAGAATGTTTACTGCTTCCACATTGTACATTCCCTATGGAAGACTGACTGTTCTGCATGATATGTTATAGAAATCATCGCAACATCTTTCAGCTGAGATGGCTTACTGTTAACTTGTTGTGGCTATGTTGTGCAGGGTTCAAGACTTGCAAGTGCTGGTTATTTTTTTTCACGGCATAACAGTTCAGCTGTGGAGGAAGGGATTATGGCAATAATTAGAAGAGATCCCTATTTTGGGCCCCTTCACCCCATTCACATTTTCCCTACTGTTGAATGACTGTGCTGCATGATATGTTTGAGAAAACATTACACATATCTCCATCTTTGATGGTTTAGTGGTAAATTGCTGTGGCTATGATGTGCAGGGTTCTGGGCTTGATACTTGCAAGGGCTGATTATTTTGTTGCTGGCCAGACCAAGGGCTGTTGGATACAAAGTGATTAAGACACTTTTAAGCAGTTGTAAGTGGGTTTGCGTGGGTTTGTGTGACGGTGAGCAATGCTAACTTCTGGTTAAATATGCTTACAGACAGCTGGAAAATTGCTTATTCTGTGTAGGCATTGCTTAACGCCACCCAAACAAGCTTAATCCCGCTTACTTCTGCTTAAAAGTACTTACTCCCACTTACCCCCATGTTAATTTCTTTAAAAGAAAAGAAAAAAGGGCGATAGGAAAGTGGTGGAAAAGGGGGTACAAAGAGGGAAAGACAATAGGGAAAGTAGCTAGGGATGTGCAGGACAGGTGTAGGGAAGGTCCGTAGCTGTCCATTTCTTCTACAGCAACAGCTGTGCATATATACTGAATTTGGAGGTATATTTGGACACTCAACCCCCTGAGAGAGGGGTGAGGACAACAATAATGTGTAGTGAAGCCAGTTAGACCAGATTACATGTGTCCAGTGCACATGTGTATGAAATGGGCAGTTATGTATGGGGCGACATTTTTTTTGTGGAACAGATTGGCCTTTTTTTTAAGGTGAGAGTGGGATGTTGGGGAAGTATAGTAGGTATATTTGGGGAAGTAGGTTGGGTCGGAAGACAGACAAGACAGACGAGACAGCATACAGGGACAGTATATGACACATGTGGGGGATAAACACCTTGGATGGAGAGGGGTATTTGGAAATCAGAAGCACATGAGCCCCCAAATAGTAACAGTGGTACTGAGTTCCCCACCCATGGGCATTCACCACTGCACCTTCATGGCCCCGAAGGTGGCTGTGCTGGGGGCTGAGCAGGAGGGGTAGGCTGACCCTCTAATTGCAACATGTGGCCCTCAAACTGGCTTAGAAGATTTCCTATTTCTCTGCAGAGCTCCCTGAGCACCAGACCCCAAACCTGATTTTGGGTGACAGGATCCTGTCAGCACACACTCCAGGGGGGAGGAGATGAGCCCCATCCCCTGAGGTGGTTCCACGTGAAGGTGATGCAGGACCAGCAGATGAGGAGGACCCAGGGCAGGTCCCAGACATGCTGAAGCCCGGTGCCATGGCCAGATGAGGTGTGAGAAGTGGGTTTGCTGGGACCGGCCTTCCCAAATGTACTATGGTGTTGCAGTTTTAGAACATATGTGGGTTAGTAATAGTCAACACAATTCAGGATTAGTTATAACAGCATGCATAGATATTCCCATTAATCCAAAACACCAGATTTGGAACAGTTGCATAGCAAACAGAACACATGCATATATGGAACCACAGTGGCCATTACAATGGCACGCAGGTTACATTGGTAGTAATAGGCCACCAATGATAGTATTTCAACATGGAACATTAATAGAAACACATTTAAATATTTATTGAACAATAGGACATATGTCCCAACAGTATGTTTGGTGTAAACATACCCATTGATTTGTGTGTTTAGATTATTGTTGCAGATATGATGGGGGGGGTGTCAATTAACAACTTATATATCCTTGCAGTACTCACAACTTTAATGATCATTGCTCTACATGTATTATTACAATAACCTATGGCCTTGGTTTGGGAAGTGGTATGTTTGTACACAGTGTATACTTCAACTGTCTTATAGCTGAATTATAATTCTCTTACCTGGTAGACCTGTGGAGGGAATGTTTATTAACACTACCTAACTGTTTTTACACATATTCCCAGATTCCTAGTTAATATTATGCACATACCTTTAAATCTCTTAATGCACACACTCTAGACAAAGCTTGACAATATGGGAGTACAAATAGGGGCATATTTTGAATATTGCTCTTATAAACTTGGAGAATTGCTAGAGTAACAGGATTTGTTTTAATATACATTTTCTGAAGGATTTGAGGTCTGAAAATTGACTGTATGTCATTATTTAGTGACTACAATTCTGGGATCATTCCAATGATTTGCCAGGGAAACAGAGTAACATGCCTAAAATATGAGCCAATTATCTGGACATTCTGCAAAAATCTGTACAGTTGAGAGGTATGCTTATGCATAAAGCTTACTACTAACACTCCCAGGATTCAAAACATGGCTGTGTGGGCTAAAAATACAACAATTTCAGTTTCATCAGAGTGAACTATTGACAAACTTCTGTTTGTTCCTTCAGTGTTTTATGTCTAAGTCTCTTTGTTTGTACAGTCAGACTTGTATTTACAACAGTCTTATACAGACATTCCTAGACATATTTTTTATGTAGCACAGTGTGGGTAACAGTGGTTAACACAATGTTACTATTCAGAGACTGGAACACTAAATGCCATACAATACCAGAGTAAACACAACCAGTCCAGGATTTAGAACTTTATTGCCAGGCAGTTATGGTTTTATTGAAATATGACCTACATGAGACTATTACTGTCATATTGTCTAGTTTATTCAGTACAATCCATACACAGTTTTTATACTGCCAGATGACTTTCTACTACTTTATATTTATTTGGTATGACTACTGCAAACAGGATTGTTACTCATCAGCCTCGTAACACAGCCTTTGCAACCTGCTAGCATGGGATTCCTGATTCACAGCCTGCTCAGCTGCTGCTGTAAAGGGAATAGAGAAATATTTAGGCATACCTATCCATAACATACACAGGATGGAGTTTAGTAAACAGTTATTGATATGAATACTTACACACTGCTGAGACATCAGCCCTCTGCCTTGCTTCTTGGACCCACTGGTCCAAGACCTCCCTCTTTCTCCACTTCAGATTGGCATAGGGATACCAGACATGGTCACCAGTCTGAGGGATAACAGTGGCACTGGTGAGATCATGGGTGAGATGTTTACAGGCTGCTGCTTTATATTGGGAGCCCTGGTACTGGCCCTGCAGCAGTCTCTCATCATGGTTCCTTACCAGGAGTCCTACCATGACCTTGGACTCCTGTATGCCCCAGCGCTGTACACGGAAGTGCATGCCCTCACCAACTCCTGCCATACTGCCTACAGTGGGAAGCTGCAACCATTTATGAGCTATATCTGCACCTGCAGAGTTTAAATATGGCCAATTTCCCACACTTTGCCATGACTGGATGGTTTTGAATATGCTGAGCTAAACTAAGCTACAGGTAAACCTGCTTAGCTAAGGTTGGCAGTACTTAAAGGGGCAGGTTCAGCATTGCTTACTAATGGGCCAATCCCCTTAGCTGGGCTACTCATTGCTTAGCAGTCATATTTACACAATGCTTACACCTGGTGAGCAGAGCTGAGCAATGCTTAGCATTGCTTATTTTTTATTCTATACACTATCTGATGTATGGGATTCATTCATATTAAAAATCTTTTTACTGTCCCTGACATCCCCCAATATGCTTCTATTACATTTATTCATGTGTGACTATACTATATGAGGCACTTGTGTTTATATGGAGGTTTCACAACTTTATTACACTGATACCTCACATCTGGACCTACTGCAGTACTCTGGTCAACAAATATGTTATATCATAGCTAATTATAAAAAAAATATTTATGTATTGCTTTCACATGTAAAATGCAAATTGGTTATAAAGGGGATCAAACTGGGAATGGCTGCTTGTAAAGCATATGCGCTAACCCCTACACTATTGCAGCACTGCTTAAGTTGGATATCTCTTGCTATTTAATTTCTTGTGCTGTTTAAGCTGCACTAAGCATAGCTAAGCAATGGGCACACCCGTGCAGCTAGGCTTAAACTTTATCGGATTTATAAAAAAATATTTGTTGTGTTTTTTTTTCTTTGTACCCTTCAGAATATCCCTGCTAATGCTAATCCTGTTATTCTATCAATTTTCTGCTTTGTGGGATGATTGTCCCTTATGGCTTTGTTCAGATTCCTTACTCTGATGGGTTGGGAAGTGTGCGCTATATGCTTATGGTAAACCTGTTATTCTATCAACCTTATGATTGTCATGGTAAACCTGTTATTCTAGCAACCTTATGGCTTGGTAGGGATGATTGTCCCTTATGGATTTGTCCAGATTTCTTATCCTGATGGGTTGGGGGTGTTATGAGCAATTATAGAGGCAATTATAGAGTGCAGGGGTCATGTATATTGTGAGAGCTCTGCTCTCACACACAGCCCCTATGTTCGTACATGGAACCATGTCTGTTTTACAGCATGGCAGTACGCCTTCATACATATGCATGGCACGTTGCTGTACTGAATGGGAACGGACCATGCCATGCAGGAATAACTTATTCCTGCAATGCTGCTTGCTGAATCCAGGAGTAAGATTTGATATACTGTACTTTCTGTACTCTTATCTTAAACTCTGAGTTAATTGTCATTTCTTCCCCTCTAAATGGTGAATTCATTATGTATTGGAGATATAGGAATGATTTTAACACATTGTTTTATTGCCTTTTCTGTAAATAACATTCTTATGCAACAAGTGGGAAAGCAAGCATTATAATGCATGTTTATATTACCTCCTATATACTGTACTGTTTATAAACATTTTTATGGTGTATGTAATACTTTGTGGAGATTTTCTCCTTGGGCCTCTGCTGAAAAAGGGTGTAGGATGAGTCAAACATTCCCAGTCAACAAATGTCAAATAGATAAATAAATAAATAAATAAATAAATAATGCAGTCTATGTACACTTATTGATCATTTACACAGCTTTTGTTCAGTATACCTGAAACTGGTTTCCACACATCTTTGCACTGTATAGACTGTCATGTAATGTGTTGGAACAATATACATTGTTTTATTAATAACCTTGGTAATCATTGTGGTATTTCGCGCAAACACGCAGGCCAAGTTTTCCCATAGGTAAACAGGTTTACACGTCAGCTGCTGTCCGTGTTGCTTTGCACAGTTTCCTGGCTGGCAACTCTATTGCTAGCCACAAAACTGCATTTGTTTATATTTAAACATGGTGTGTGTGGCATGCATATACAATTAGCACTGCTGCTCACTGTGTAAACATGTAAACTCTGTGTAGGCTTTGCACTAAGCCTACACAGAGTTTACTGAATCCCCAGGCACTTTATTTTATTTTTTTTCTTACAGCTGCTTTCTTACCTTAAGTATTTCAGCAAATTTTGTATACTGGAGTTAAAAACAGACACGTAATATTGTTTTTGATAAGACAGCCCCCTCTAATCAACCTTTCCTCATACAATGTGTTCCAAGTCTTTTCTGGCTAACATCTTTGATTTTGTTCCAGTCTTGTAAGGTTAACCTTTTAGCTTCTTTGTCACTCAGGCCTCATCTTTTCCACATTGTTGACTTGTTCACATTTCATAGGGCTGCTGGTTAGCTCTTGTTGCTAGTTCAGTACATGCCTGTCATTTATGCTAAATAAAATATTTACATGTGGACATATCCCTGACCTAGAATGACAGAGTATAGTTGTACTATATCACAAAGGCTAAGACATCATATAATTCCCAAACTATTTTAGACCCATCAGTTGAAACAGTATTCTGTGTAAACTCTTGGGAAGACACACAATAGAGATGACACAGGAGACCTTTTTCTGTTGGCTTTGGGACAGCATGGCTATGTTAAGGGAATATTTTCATTAGTGAACCGTGTGGAATTCATTGAAAAGGTAACAGCAGCACTTGAAGGTTTAACAGTGCATGTTGTGCATCATGAACTTGCTAAGGCATTTGGTGTTATCCCTCATGGAATAACTGACAAATGAATAACATTAAATATCAAGTCAGAAATAATTCAAAGAGAAAACTACACTATTAAGCAATAGCACAAAAATAAAGATGTAAGGTTATCTGCTTTTCTCAAGAGGAGTTGCAAGTTATGCCCCATGGAGTTCTGAAATGTAGCCATTGTTTTTAGACTGTTCTTTAGTATAAATGTGTGAAATAGGTTATGGCTATTCAAATATGCTGATGACTGCAAAATGTTCAGCATAATTACCTCACTAAAATATGCTGAAGTTCTTCAAGATGGTCTACAAAAATGTACACCTACTGCAGTAATACTTTAATGTCAGCAAATGTAGTATCATGAGACTTGGCAAAAAAGAGAGAAATTATTATTACAAAATAAATAGTCAAATAAAAAATAATGGCACCACCATTAAATGTTTTGGGATAGTCTCATACCTCTCAACCTCTTAATGCAAGAAATCTGGACAATACCTAAAATTTTGGGAGGACAAAGGCTCAAAAAGGGATAGATTTAAAATATTGTTCTTACAAACTTAGAAAGTTACTAGAATGACAGGTTTTGAATTAGCATGCATTTTCCAAATGATATAAAGTTTGCAAATCGAATGAATATCATTATTTAGTGACTTCAATCCTCAGTGATTTGCCAGAAAACCACAAATGTTATGAGGAACAGACTAAAAATATGAGGAAAAATCTGGACATTCTATGAAAATCTGTACAGTTGAGCGGTATCTTACTCAACAATTTCCTCTTTCATCAGTGTGTTTCTACCAAGCTAAGGACAGCATCTTTTATAACCCATCTAATTATAAAAGACATCTCTATCACGGAGCTGTAAAATATAAGGTATTCAAGAAGGCATCAGGAAGTGGCATCATGTTCTGTTTCTGGTGTGGGAGCTAACACTAGACTCGGGTAACCTCGTACTAAAAGCAATTAAAATCACAAAAATGTGACAGATACATTGCATGATACCTTCTAAGTTTATGGAATACGCTTTTCCTTACTATCAGGTGAAGTCACACATTAACTTCCTTCAAAATAATCTTATCATGTATATGGGTAGCAGAAAATACCAACAAGAGGTAAGAGCAATCACTCTCCTTTAAAGCCAGTGAATCATAAGCTTGACAATCAAAGCTATGAACATAAGAACCTATACACTGAATATAAATAGCTGCTAAACTATCTCTCCTATTAAACTTGGAAGTATATAAAAAAACATGATATATTTACCACAATATTAGAAAGAATGATTAAATCAATTAGTCCTATTCAAGTTACTGATATAGAAACAATATTCCAATACCAGTGCTTACTAAATGATACTAGATAAACTGTGAGATAGCTACTGAAGGTTATGCTTATGCAATCATTAAACAATGTATATAGATGCAGTTGCAGGAAAAAGAAACAGAATCTGAAACCGCATAAGTAGTATTTGTTCTTGAAGTGGGCCTTGTCCCATAACCGAACAACTTCTTACATCAATCCAAGGGACTCATGTCTGACATCAAAATTTCAAATTATGGACTCTGACACTAGAAGAACCAATGATGTTGTATAGTTTTGTTTCCTTGGCTGTCATTGTTGAAAAACCTAATGGAAGTGGTTTCAAGCAGTTTTAATATTTGAATAGATTTAAAAGAGTAGCTTTTTTTTGAGGTTCTGTAGAGAACAGCCAGAGAAGAGTGGAATTGGTGTGGTCTGTAAAAAGTCTTTGAAAATCTGAATTCAAATTATGCAGTCTGGAAAGCTTTGCATTTCAAAAGTGATTTAAACAGTAATGCATGTTTTATATCACCATCTTATAATGTGCAAAATATTCCACTTTATTATGTATGGCTACAATTCTTTCATGGCTCAAAAAATATAAATAAATAAATGAATACATTGCCTTCACCAATATCTGATTAATGACTCAGTGAATCACAATTACTAATACATGACAAAAAAGTTAACTTATGATACATACCTCAGATAAAGCATATAAAAACCTAACACACACCATCATAACATCTGCTAAAATACAAGTATTAAATGGGTTAAGTGAAGTAAACTACTAGGAAATTTCATAGACAGAAGACTTAATTTTAAACAGCAAATTAACTATGTAGTGAATAAAAAGGAAAAAAAAACTATGAATGCTATACAAAAAAAAAAACCTTATGCCACAAGTTACAAGCAGCTTAGGCACTATTTCTTCTTATTGCCCTACGTGCCATTCTTCTACTTATTAGCATCAAAAATCACAACTACACAAACTTGAGCAATGTTACCCTAAACTCATCACAAGCATATCCATCAAAATTTGTCACTGTATTCTTCTTTAACAATTGCATTAATTAGAATGCCAGCAAAACATAAAAGGTAACTCATTTAAGAACCATGCCCACCATCTTGAATAAACAAAACTCATATCCAGCAATAAACAGTCTCATTTGTTTGTTCAAACCACCCAGGACACTTGATCACAAAATCTAAATCAAACACATCCTACTAAATGCAGCAATCACTGTAGAGGGACTGTCTTTACCCAGTAAATATAGCAAAAATCAGTTCATTCAGAAATCATAGAAATTAACTAAAAAATCTTCATCCAGAGGCTAAAAACTTACCTAACTATTACATGGAATTTCTCATTTGTTAAAATCTTAATAAAGTAAACATTTTCTATAATAATTTCATACAATTACTTCTGTACATATAAGCACTTAGGTTAACAGAGTCTCCACGTATCACATCTTACCTTTACCCCCATCCCTTATGTACCTTAGCTGGTTATGCCTTACCTTAGTTCCAGGTTCCTAACTATATAAATCATTCCCTCTAACTTGTCCTCTTAACAGGTTGCCCACTCCTTGCATTCTCATTCCTGCTATTGCATGTCTTCTGTCTTCTTTCCCACATCTACATTATGCTCTCTCCACCAACTTTCTTGCTATATTTCTTTCCTCTTGTCTTGTCCACTCTGTCTTCTGAGTCTTCCCCACTGCTATTAAATTTACTTCTCAATATACTTTTTAGATGTTTTGCTAGGCAGCATATTGAAATGTTTTCACTTGTAACACCACATGCCGGCAGAGCAAAAAGAAAGATCAAGAATCCAGGAGAAGAGTGAATTTCAAATATTTCTCTTCTCTGTTAAGCTTCTTTCTTTGGAGGGCGGGCAAGCCCTTCTGCAATCCTGAACTTATATATAAACCAGTTCTGAGATCGCCAAACCTTAAAGAAACGGGACTATTCTGGGAAATGGCAATCTTTGACTTAGTTTATGTAAGCCCAGTTTTTGCCATTCACTCTCCTTATTTTGGGACTTACTTTAATGCTTCCTGACATTTCAAATGGTCACAGTTTTGATAAGGCTTTATTACTGTACATCTTTACACTTTTTGTAGATACTATATCCATTCTACTTACATTTTATCCAGCATTTTTTAATAATGTACTACTTCTAGATACTGCAGTTATTGCAAATATAAATACAATTTCTTTAGAAGCTTTTCTTCCTGTGACTTCGCTGAAAAGGAACTACTTTTGCTCATTTAGTCTACCTCTGTTAAAAAAGTAAATACAAATAATAAAAAATGTGCACAGCAGTACTCTCAGTCCAGTCTTCACAGTCTCTGCTAATTTGCTAGATATATTTGCTCATACAACTTAAGCAGACAAAAGTTCCTGATATTGCCTTAAAACAGGAATGTGTCTAGTTTTGCCTGTTTAACATAAACAAAAATACATCCTTCAGTAACAAAGCACAAGAGACATGTTACAGTAAGCCCTTAGCTTGTTCTCTGCAAACAACTCTTGACATGTAAAAGTAAAACCTCATTATACTATCACACAAGGTGCAATTTACGAAACAGTTTGTAGTGTTATCTATATTGCATTAGGTATTTCATCTGTGTTTAAGATTATTTTAAGGCAGGTAGCATAGCTGGAGAAGAAAATGGTGACCGAATACCAGTACTACTGAGAATGACTGAGCTTCAGAGCAGTTATACACTTTAGTAGGAGAACCACCTTTATTAAGAGACACGGTCACAGCAATTAAATGTCAGGAAGTTTATTGAATTATTGGGATACCTAGAGTTTTAGACCTCTTCTTTAGCATATATATATATATATATATATATATATATATATATATATCAGGTCTTTTAAATTTCAGCAGTCTAGATATATGCCTCCGATGTCTAATCAGGTGTCACTATTTCAATCCTCTGTCTTCAAAAATCTACATTATAATTTCAATTAACATGATATTTTTCATCATATTCTCTCAAAGACTGAACAAGCAGCTTTAGAGGAGTTAAAAAATAATAAAGATTTGGCAATATTATCAGCTGATAAAGGTGGGGTGGTAGTGGTAATGAATTAGGACAATTATTATCAAGAGCCACAGAGACAGCTTGGGGATGCCAAGCATTATATGCCCAATCCCTTAGAGCCGACTAGTAAATTCAAGGTTGAGATTGATAGGTTTGTATTTCAAGCACAGCAGGAGGGCATCCTTACACAAAACGATGTTTATCATCTCACGGTTAAGGATCCTAGACCACAATATATCTACTTTTATCAAAGATACATAAGGATCCTCGGTGTCCCCCTGAGAGACCAATTGTCTAGGGGAGTGGTAGTTTAACAGAGCCTTTATCTGAATTCCTTACCCTTTATTTGAAACCTGTCTTGGCATGTGTTAGATCACATATTTAGGATACCACCCAATTTCTAGGTATCATCTCCTATACTCAGTTGGAAGCAGTTTGGCTACTTTGTACATTAGATGTGACTGCCCTATATACCAATATTCCACATTGGGTGGGGCTAGTTGCCCTGCGATATTGGTTGGACAAAAGTGCCCTATATCCACCAGGTTTCAATACCCTTTTGGTATGTATGACTGAACATATCCTCATTAAAAATGTTTTTTATTTCCATGGACAATGTTATTGGCAGTCACAAGGTACAGCAATGGGGGCATCTTTTGCCCCCATTTATGCAGATCTATTCATGGCATATTTGGAGACCGAACTGATTTATAATCCCAATCATATCTTCTATTTGGGAAAAATGGATATTTGGAGGCGATACCTAGATGATTGTTGGTTGGTATGGAAGGTGGATACTGCCTATCCTTTGGAGTTTGCTGAATACCTTAACCAAAACAAATGGGGAATTGAGTTCAAGGTGAATTTCGAATTGGATGAAATCACCTTTTTGGATGTAACCATTACAAGAAATAAATATAACACTCTTAGCACGCAAATATATAGAAAATACCACCAGTATAATTCTTTACTCCATGCCAGTAGCCTCCATCCACCGCATGTGATACATAATATTCCCAAATCTCAATTTGTTAGAGTTAGACATATTTGTTTGGATAAGAATACCTTCCACAAATATAAGATGGACCTGGCCAACTGATTTCATAATAGGGGTTATAAATTGGGCAATATTGCCATGGCCAGCAGCTGGTCATCAACACAAGTTACAGAGGATCTCTTAGAGTACGAAAATAAGGACAACACATCAGAGGATCAGGATATTTTGAGAATGATCACTACATATGGATGTAACACTAAAGCTTTTATGAACATCATTCAGAAACACTGGGATATCTTGTTGTTCGATCAGAAATCAGCCGCAAAGGTAGGGCAAAGATGTTTTTTCTCCTTCCGCCATGATAGATCTTTGGGCTCACTTTTGAGCCATTATAAGCATTATTCCCATGCCTCAGCAGGACTTATACAACAAACTCTATCCGGGAAATATTATTTGGCGCATATCCATGTGGTCATTGCACACATTGTTCTAGAGTTTTTAAAATCAAACAATTTACCAGCTCCAGTACAAATAGGGTATTTGATATAAGGTTTCTGGTCAACTGTGGCTCAGATTTTGTGACTTACCTTTCCATGCTCAGCTTTTTATGTGGGTCAGACACCCAGACCATTACGGATTAGGATTTCAGAACACATAAGTGAGATAAGGAATCTGAAACTTACCAGTGCATTATATAAACATACACTTAAGCACCCTTCTGCCTTTTTTTTATTTTATGGTTATTGATAAAATCAAGGGAGTTATGTCACTGAAAGGTGGTTCGCACTCAATACTAAACTACACGGAAAGAAAATGGATAAATAAATTGGGTGAGCTTTAATATGTCTTTAATATGAATCTATTAAGTAAATTATGAGTTGATTGTTTTCCAGTTAAGATGCTTTAAATACTGCTGCCATGTTGTTACTTTTTTTTCATTAATTTTGCTTGTGCACTGAAGAAGGCTAGTATAGCCGAAACTGGTTTGCTTTTCTTGGAGCACTTCTGTGCATTACTAAGGGAGATTTACACCCTTACTATCTTGAAAATGTTTATTTAACAAATAAATATATATTTGGCAACTTCATTTTGATGCTGGCCCTACATTTTTACATTTGCTGTTGTAGTACTCAAACCCTGTATGCCTGCATACAAAGCTGGGACTCTGACAACCACACAAACTTGGTTGGAGAGTTTGAGTTGTATATTTTATTTATCTCTTATTACATATTAATATTACATTATCATATTACATGGAGAGTATTGAGGTCATTGGCCATGCCATTGAGGACTGCTGATATGACATATTGACATACATTTCAGTTTCAGATTTGTATCCTTCAGAACATTCATGCTAATGCATAGCCTGTTTTCTATCATCTTTCTACCTGACCTCTGTGCAGATGGGATGACACCAGTGCTCAGGCTGTGGTTGACTACATTGCTGAATGGGTCTGAGAGCCCATGCCTGTGTTCATGTTGGATGCAGTCAGGAATGGTTTCAGGCCTATGGAGACCTCTATGGTGTCACCTTTGAGAGGGCATTACAGAACTGTTTCCTGATCATGAGGGGAGGGGGGGGGGCAGATGCTGTACATGCACATGTGTACCTATGGGGGGAGAGGGTGGGTGAGGTTTGCACTTCACCTGTCTGCAGCCAGTTGCCTATATCTATGGCATATGTGTATGTGGTGTTATTGACCGTCATTACAGAGCAGATATGTGTGTTGCCCCTGGAATTGCAGACACATATCTGGAAGGCCTAGTGATTGGCCTTGGTGGATGTATCCAGTTTAGACTCAAAGACAGCCTTAGTGTACATCATCTGTGACCTTATTTGCTTGTGCAGAACAAGGTGACATGGTTGCCAGTGAGACACCTGTTCCTTTTTGGCCCATCCTGTGATTATCTCCACCTATGATGGTAGTTGTGTATTGTTGCTGTCCACCACAGGCATTCAGCCTACCTTGAGGGGGTTGATGTTGTCCTGTCAGGTATTGCTGAGGCCATACAGCTATGCTGGTGCCCACTTAGTATTGTGGTGTGGGCCTGGACACTTCTGCTAGTTCCAACATATGGGACATCCTTCAGGTGGGCCTTGCCCCTTTTCCTAGCCTGTGCAGGGGACATTACGGAGGTGTGGGGACTGCAGCTTCACAGACAGTAGATGGGAATACCTCACAGCACAGGCCATGTGGAGACAGCCCAACAACATGGGCAACAAAACTCCAGAATTGGGTCCAGATTGCATGTCATTAGTGCTGTTATACGCATGGAGGGTTGCTAGATTGACAGGGTTTGTCTGGACATGCATTTACTGAGTGACTTGATATCTGACAGTGATATGCCTCTGACATACCTCTCAGCTGGCATGTTGTCCACAGAATGGCCAGAGGTTTGCCTGCTAAGTTTGGTCAGTTCCTCAAACAATGTCTGTTTTTGTGGGGTTGGGAGGATAATGTGAGGATTGCAGTCACTAAGTGTTGACATCCATTGGTGTTCCAGACATCATATTCTTGATTTCCTTTCTCAGCTTATCTACTCATGTATTTTGGATATAGATTCATAGGTTGGTACTAGGCTATCAGCCCTAGGGCCTATAAAAGCCTAGCCATAACAATTCCCTGGATATTTCTTCCCAAAATATTTACTTCCCTGAACCCCTGTCTAGCAGGGTGACTGACATGATCCCCGGGGTGAATTTCCTATCTCCCATCCAATCATCAAGGTTCCTTTTGAAGAGGGCCAAGGAGGCACTCTGCTTGACATGTATGGGCAGTCTATTCCAGAGTATGGGGAGTCTCTGGGTCAGGAACCTATCCCTCCAGCATGTTTTGTTCATTGTGATGACAAGGTTTAGATCCCTGAAGCGTGTCCCTATTTTCATGCCTTTGTCCCCCCACTTTGTTAGGCTTGGTCCAGATTCATTGCACTAAGGGGTTCTGAGCATACCTCTCCACTACCAGTATTTTCACAGAATGTCCAGATGTTTGGCCCATACTTTTGTTCTGTTCCACAATTTATTTGTATTTGTCTCGTAAATCATTGTGATGATCCAAGGATTTATGTCAGCAAATAATGACATAACATTTCAGTTTCCATCCTTATATCCTCCAGTAATTTTCTGCTGACACGCACCCTGTTGCTGTAGCAAATGTCTTCATTTCTAACAGCGATATTTAAAATATGTCCTTATATGCAGCCCATCCACCCCCCATTTTATAGCCTTTGTACAGGTTTCTTGCACTAAGAGGTTAAGAGGGATGGTTCTGAGGTTTGACTGCATATATATATATATATATATATATATATATATATATATATATACATATATATATATATATATATATATATATATTTCCCTTCCTTTATATATTTATATATGTATATCTATATTATGTATCTACTATTTTATATATATATATATATATATATATATATATATATATATATGTGTGTGTGTGTGTGTGTGTGTGTGTGCATCTGTCTATAAACAACAAATTAATGATTCCACAAAGCTTTCTCCCTAATGTTGTATGCCTCTATTGCATTACATGTTTAAAAGAGCAACATTAATTGCTGTGGTGTAGTGATGCATTGCCCTAACTATAGGGTATAGGGTCATGGGTTTGAGACTTTGGACTGATGTTTTATTTTCCTTAATGTTAAATGACCAGAATGCATGATATGTTTGTTAAAGCATTACAAACTTCCACACCTCAGATGGTGTAGAGATATGTTGCTGTGATTGTAAAGTCCAGCATCCTGTGTTTGAGACTTGGAAAGGCTCACTGTTTTGTTTCTGGGCAGAACAAGGTCTGATGGATACAGAGTGATTAAGGCACTTTTAAGCAGTTGTAAGTGGGTTTGTGTGATGGCAAGCAATGCCAAGCTACAATGAATCCATTTTAGCATCACTTATGGCTGCTTATTCATGCTTACATAAAACACACATCCCAAAAGGGTAATAACTAGTAAAAAGCAAAATAAATATGAGCCATTGATTTACATATGGTGAAAGTGCTTAGTATTTTGGAGCTTGTCGTGAGCTTTGTCAATAAACAGCAGTAGGTGCAGTTCATATTTATTTTGCTTTTTATTCACACTTACCCCCACGCTAATTTCTTTAAAAGAAATGAAAAAGGGGTGATAGGAAAGTGGTGAAAAAAAGGGGCATGCAGAGGGAAGTACAGTGTGAAAGGTAGCTAGGGGTGTGCAGGATGGGTGTAGGAAAAGTCCACAGCTATCCATTTCTTCTACAGCAACACCTGTGAATTTCTACAGAATTTGGAAGTGAATTTGGATGCTCAAACTCCTGAGAGAATGGTGAGGACAACAGTAATGTGTTGTCAAGCCAATTGGACCAAATTACATGTGTCCAGTGGACACGTGTGCAAAATGGACAGCTATGTATGGGGCATATATGTTTTTTTTTTTTTTTGGGAACAGATGCCCTATTTTTTTAAGGTGAGTGTGGGATGTTGGGGAAGGATAGTAGGCATATTTAAGAAGGTAATTGAGTAGTAAGACTGGCAAGACAGACAAGACAGCAAACAGGGGCTTTATATGACACATGTGGGGGGTTGACACCTTGGACATGGAGGGTGGTTGGGAATCAGATGGCCATGAGCCCCCAAATGGATATAGTGGGACTGAGGTCCCAACCCATGGGCAGTCACCACTGCACTTTTCCAGCCCCAAAGGTGGCTATGTTGGGGCTGGACAAGAGGGGAAGGCTGACCCTCAAGATGCATCGGGCAGCCCTCAATCTTGCACAGCTGTCCACCAAACTCCTTTTGAATGGTGCTACATACCAAACCCTGGACCTGGCTATGGGTTACGCTTTCCTGTCCAGGGCCACTCCCGGGGGGGGCTGTCCCTTGAGGTGGTTCCACCCAAAGGTGGTGTAGGACCATCAGATGAGGAGGTCTCAGGTTGGGTCCCAGATGTGCTGGGGGCCAGTGCCATGACCAGATGAGGCGGGACAGGCAGATCCGCTGGGATCTCCCTTCCCAGACATGCTATGGTGTTGAGGTTTTACAAAATATGTTGGTCAGTCATGAACAAAACATTTAAAAATTAGTTTTAACAGCATGCATGGGTGTTCCAATTAACCCTATACAACAAATTTGAAACAGTTGCATAGCAAACAGAACACCTACATAAATGGAACAACAGTTAGGCATCATAAAGGCATGCAGGTTACATTTATAGCAAAAGGCCACCAATTATAGTATTGGAACGGGGAACATTAATAATCAAATGATTCAATAATTTTAGAGCAATAGGACCCATGTCTCAACAGTAGTTTTGGAGAAAAACATACCTGTTCATTATGTGTATGAATTTTTGGTGCAGATATGGTGGGGGAGAGAGACAGATGTCAATTAATAACTGGATAGGCTTCAATTGTACACAACTGTACTGATCATTACTCATAGGTTCATAGGTAGTTACTAGGCTATCAGCCCTGGGGCCTATACAAGCCCAGCCAAAAAGATACCCTGGCTTTTGCCACCCAAGAAAATAATTTTACTGTGCCACTGTCGAGCAGAGCCAAAGAGGTGATCCCCAGGGTGAATTTCCTATTTCCCATCTGATCATCAAGATTTTTCTTGAAGAGTGCTAATGAGGAGCTTTGTTTGATATAGATAGGTAATTTATTCCAGAGTATAGGAAGTCTCTGGGACAGGAATGTATCCCTCTGGCATGTTCTGTTTATTGTGGTGACAAGGTTTAGGTTCCTAGAGTGTGTAGCTCAGAGGGATTGGGATTTCTTTAAGTGGAGCATGTCCAACAGTTCTGGGTTTGACATAGCTTTGTATGTTAGGCAGAGATCACCTCTGAGTAGGTGATATGTGACGGATTAAAGCTGGAGTTTTTTGAGACGGTCTGCATTGGGCATCTGTTTGAGGCAAGTAATCCTCTTTGTGAGGTATTTCTGTGGCCTTTCGAGTTGTTCTAGATGTCTTGTGAGGTACATACCAAAAGGGGCGTTGTACTCTTTAATGGGTCTAATGAGTGATGAGTAGAGGGGAATGATAACCTCTTTTTTCTGGATGAGAAACCTTTTATGATGAGGTGTGCCACATAGAAGGATTTCCTGACTACTGTGGTGATGTGATTATCAAAGGAGAGACTACTGTCCACCTGTGTCCCAAGGTCTCTTATCACACTTTCAGTGTTAAGTATACTATCGCCTATGTTGTTGTTCATGGGTACATAGTTTTTACCAAAGGGGATGACAATGCACTTTTTGGCAATGAGCTTGAGGCCATGGCTTTGACACCAGCCATCTGTATCAGTGAGGCCCTTTTGTAGGATGTCCACATCGTTAGGAGTTTCAATTATGGCTCCTAGTTTGCAGTCATCTGCAAACTTTGTTAGCCAAAGACCTTCTGAGTTAGCTTGTACTTCAGAGAAGTAGATACTAATCAGGAGAGGACCCTGGACTGAACCTTATAGTACTCCACTTGTCACTGGTCTGAAGTCAGATTTGGAGTCAGCTCCTTTCACAGCGTGGGTTCTGTCAGTGAGCCAATTGGCAACCCATCTTGTGACATAGTGATTTATACATAGTTTAGTGAGTTTATCTATAATTCCAGAGTGGGGGATGGTGTTGAAAGCCTTGGCAAGATCTAGATAAGCTGAGTGAACCACGTTAACCTTGTCTACGGCTTTGGTGACTGCCTCAATGAAGTCTATTAGGTTTAGGAGACATGATCTGCCTTTTACAAACCCGAACTGGGTGGGGTCCAGAGTTTGGAGATTACCAATGTGTTTGTTTATAAGTTCCATGATGATACGTTTCATGGCCTTGAGGACCAGGCTCATCAGGCTAATGGGACGGTAGTTCCTGGGGTGCATGATGGCTCCCCCCATGTGGAGTGGGATAACCATCGCTGTGCACCATTCAGCGGGCACAAAGCCTGAGGTGAGGCTATGATTGAACATGGTACTTAGTTGGGGTGCTAGTTCATTCTGTAGTTCGTGTAGAACGCAGCCTGGGATGTTGTCTGGTCCCATGGATGCTGTGTACTTGGTTTTGGAGAGTCTGGTTTTAACCTGTGCAGCTGTGATTACAGGAACTTTGCATTCTTCTGCTATAGAGATGGGCTCTTTAGGGGGTGAGGGGGGTAAAGTTAGAACTGAACCTATCTGCCAGGATGCTGGCATCTCACTTTTGGATCTGCTATGCTACTCTGGTTGACAAAACCAGTTGTTACATAATTTAAGTTTATAAAAATAATTTTAAGACTACTTTCCCATAGAAAAATAAGTTGCCTGTCTTGGTACTAAACCATTAACGCCTGCATGTAAAGCCGGGACTCGAACCACTACACTTTCTCAGCTTGGAAACTTTGCCTATATATTTGCATTTATCTCCTAGGGGATGTATAAGCTATGCTAAGCAGAGGGCCATAATGCACACACCCACTTAGCTATGGTTAAACATTCATTTGTCTAGAAAAAAAACTTTTATATTATTATTATATTATTATGTTATATAAGTGAGTCTTGTGGTGTTCTAACAACTCATTGAGGACTGCAATCATGAAATAATGGCATTCATTTGGCTTTCAGGCTTCTATCTTTCAGGAACTCCTGCTAATACATATCCTGTTTTCTATCAACTTTCTAAGTATATGAAAGCAATTTTTCAGATGTGTCCCTAATTTATTATTTATTCCCTCCATTATTTGTGTCTTTGTCAACATGCACTGCTGTAACGGAATATTGGCATACATTTGCTTTCAAACTTCTACCCTTCAGTAATTCATGCTAATGCATGACCTATTTTCTATCAACTTTCTAAGTTTAGTGGGCAATAGGTGTGCTTTACCCTTTTGAGGGATTTATCCCCCGTTATTTGTGCATTTGCACACATTTCCTGCATTATCAGGTTTTGTGGGTATCGTACGGCACTTTGGCAATGCAGGAGGGGTGTCACAGAACCTGTCACACACCCCCTGCATTGCTTTCTTCATGCTGATGTTTTTTTCAGTGTCCATGGACACTGAAATGATCATTATTTCATTTCAGTGTCCGTGGACAGAGAAATACTGGTATAATATAAAAGTAAATATCTAATATTATGCCAGTTCGATTTAGAAAGTGCTGTACGGCACTTTCTGAGTGCAGGGCGTATGTTCAGTGTCCATCCACTACTTGGACACACCCCATGCACTCATTTACGGTTCATGTCCGTATAGGAAGTACAGCAGCACGCCTTCATGAATATGCAAGGCACGCTGCTGTTCTAAATTGACACTAACCATTCCGTGCAAGAACAGTTTTATTCCTGCATGGAATTTCTTGAATCCAGGGGTATATGTTTCCATAATTGTCCACTTTGTTTTTAAATACTCTGCATTGCTACTGGAAGAGGGAAGAGTTAAATGCTATTTGGCATTTGCATTTTATGTTAATTGGATGCCAAGAATATTTGCTGTATATACCTATTTTTCAAAGTCCTTTGTTCTTATTTTCAAGCATGCAGGTTGAGATATAGATGACAGCAGGGAAATTTTTTAAACTGTTAGTTGGACTCGCTTAACAAGTTAATAGAGCAATAGGTCCAGCATCATGATGTGCTTTACAATCAATAAGATGGATTAAGCTCTAATGACAGGCATTATTGAGTAACTATAGGGATCTGTGATTTATGAGGGCAGGGACAAAAATAAGAAGAGACATTGGGGACAGGTAAGAGGTGTGTGTGTGTGTGTGGGGGGGATGTTTGAATGTGTCCATGTGTTAGCAGAGTGAAGAGGGGTGCCTGTGCCAACATGATGCATAAGCTCCCAGTGTTGACTACCACAAGAAAGTGCTGACTTGCAGTTGTGTCAGTTACAGGTGATTCAGAAACATGCAAATTAACCAGTAATAAGGTATTTCCTCATTGTGACTAAAGTATCTCTGAATAGGCATTTTACAGCATTACAGAAACAGTCCCTTTTGGCCACAGGTCTTACCACCAGCAGTGGGGTTCTTTCTGTATCCCTGAGATTATTTTGGGGTTACATATGAATATTAACACTTCCCCTTGTTTCTATTTGTTATTTAGACTTGTTATGTTCATATACACTAAAGGTATTCTTTTTATTTTTGCTGTTGCTCCATTAACATTTATGTAGCATGTAGGATTTGAGTTACTGTTTGAGATGTGTGGAATAGAACATATACCTGCATTTAAATGTTATATCTCCTGTTTGTTGCATCAGCAGGAATAAGAAAATCACTTTGCATGTACATTCTAAGGTTGAAAATGGGGATTGTTTTGGCAGTTATTTTATTTTGGTTATATAGTTCCATCTATTGATGGCTGGAATGGTTAACTGATCCCTTTACCATGTGCGCATATTAACATAACTGTTAAGTTTGTCTTAATGATTTGTTTTGGTGTGCTATTTATCTCAGGTATAGGGAATGTGTAAGTCAGGGGGCAATACTAAGGGCATTTATTATGTAGATGAATGTAATATCATGCCATAAAGTAAGTTATACATGTTGCAGCTGAAGACAGTGTAGAACATACCATCTGCAGTTTCAGACAAGTGATTATAATAAAACAGAATATATGAAAGTCATCCTATCACACAAGTATCATAGTGATTTGGAGTTCAATAAGTCTGTATGAGTATACACAAACATTCTGTCACTCCTGTTTCTACATAAAGAGTTTCTTAAATTGGCATATTCCTGGCATCCACTGCCATGTGCAACTGGCATTGTGGAGCCCATACAGAGCACTTGAAGTATGGTTTGCAGGAAATTTGTTGTGTGCCAGCTCTAGTTAGTGGTAAATTCCAAGAACAGGCCATGTGCAGAGCTTAAAGGCAGGGTGTTATCACTCTACACAGCCTAAGAAAAGAATGTGTTGGCTATAAAGCAGAAAGGCTGGTTCTTTATTTCTGACATACAATCCTACTGCTAGAAAAGAAGCTTCTGCAAGAAAAATATCAGAGTTCTTATGCAGAAGGCTGCCATTCAGTCAAAACGTCTTATGGACATCCATGTCACAGATACAAATCATTACCTACATGTGCCTGTTAATGATACAGACAAACAGATGTGGCAAAACTACTTCAGATATTTTCTGTCCTGACTCACACAATGCACATTTCATGGCAAAGTCAAAACAGCAAAGCTCTCCCCTGCAGACTCCAAAATCCTCACTTCTCTTTAACCTGCTCCTGCTATGGCTTTAAAATGATTGCTGTTATGCATAACTAAACATTCTGATAAAGAAAATGTGCACACAGGAGGGGTGTATTCATTGATACATTTGGGAACAGAATTAATGATGAATTGTCCCATTATTTCAGCTGAAAGCAGATTATAGTGCATCTAAAATGCAAAAAGGGCTTATTCTTGACTGAAGGCATGATAGCCATGACCAATATAGTTTAATATGGTAAATTAACTAATGGACCTTTTCTTTTTGTGGCCCCAGCTCCACTTTGCCTCATCATACAGTCTGACCTAAGTCAGTTTATTACCTTCTGACTCATATGTTCCCCCATGGAATAAAACATGAATAGATGACCAATGGGGCAATAATGCTATAAGGTTGGAAATTGTTCTGCTATAGTCTGCCCTCTAGTTCTCCCCTTCCCAGTGTATAGCATACAATGACATCTGCAAAGGAAGTACTTATGTGCTTGGTTCTGCATTCTTCAATGAGAACATCTATCAGTGCCTCTCTACACTATTGGAAAGCTTTCTCT
>NC_056735.1:572724483-572989483 GCF_019279795.1 Protopterus annectens
GCTTTGTTTATATGCTTGTTGTTTGTTTGCTTGTTATTTCCCTGAAATGCTAATTCCACCTAAAACACGGCTTTTCAGCGTTTCTGTGGATCCGTAGTGATATCTGCATTGCTTACTGTACTTATTTCCTTGTTTCACTTGAAAAAAAGTTACTGTTTATCATTTTTGCATTTAAGTTACCTGTAACACATTGCATTTAAGTTACCTGACACTTGCTCACTAAAGCAATTATATAAGTCAGTACTAAAAAATTAAAAGCACTACACCCTCACAAACTCCCCTTGAGTACCTTGTTCCCCATTGGCCCTTTTTTCAATTATAAAGGGATTCCCAGTACTATTCTAGCATGTCCAAAGGTCATTTGTCAATCTCCACTCCGGTCCAGCTGGTGAATCTGGGAATCTTGAGGCAATGTTACAACTGCCTCATGTATACAGACAGCCCTCTCCTCCTCCCAACAAATTCCAACACATGTGAGAGATGCAATCATATAGCCAAATTGGAGGCTAAGCTCTCTCAACTCAGTACTGGCGTAACCAGTCAGGAGGAGAAGGAAACCACACTCGCTACAATTCCAGTCTCACATAGACCTACCATGACAGCAAACCAAACATATAAACACACAAAAACATACTCAGAGGCTCTAAATAAAAATCTGCCTAAGCAGCAGAGACCTCCAAAGCAGACACCCAAGCAACCGCTACCCCAAAACAAAACACGTGCAACACATAGCTCACAAAGCCAGTGTGCTGAACAGTCACAGCCCTTAAGGCTAAACAACACACCTGATACACTTATAATAGGTGACTCTATTGTCAGGCACACTGATGTCCCGCTCACCAGGCTGAACAAGGAGAAGGTCACAGTGAGCTGCCTGTCGGGTGCTAGGATCCGCCACATAACACAAGCACTCAGGTCACTCCAAGGCAAGTACAAATATGACTCAGTCATTGTCCATGCTGGTGTGAATGACCTGAGACGTACCTCCCTGGACTACATGAAAAGAGACATAGAGGAGCTCTCTGAGCATGTAGCCCAGGCCGGTATGACCCTGACCTTGAGTAGCATCTTACCCTCACCAAGAATGATGCCACAATATGAAGACAAGATGATCAATTTCAACAATTGGATTAAGTATTGGTGTCATTCAAAGGGGATCCAATGCCTGTCAGCCTGGGATGACATGCTCGACAAGCCACGATGCTTCACTAGGGATGGCTTGCACCTGTCACCTCTGGGCTTTCAGATATTGGCAAAGGCTTTTGCTACCCCCATAGTGCCTTTTTTAGGCAAGGCTCAAATGACAAACCCACCTCCATAGGTATCACAAGGGATAAGAAACTAAGAGTAATGCTATTGCCAGAAGTCTAAACCTCAAGATGCACGCACACGAAACTCTCATTAGCATGGAGAACATCGATATCTGTGTAGTAACAGAAACCTGGTTCAAGGCTCCTGAGAGCACCCCAGCACTACCAGGTTATACCTCATACCATGCTTTTTGGTCCCAAAACTTGGACCGAACCACAAAAGAAGGGGGGAGTATCAATATTCGTCAAAGATACCCACACCTCCAGGTTGGTGGCACAGCACGAAGCATCAGAGACTATCCATGTGCAACTAACAGTGGGTAAAACTGCCTTCCAGTTTATAGCCTGCTACAGACCACCCTCCCAAACCCAGGAACTCCACTCGGCCTTCCTGAGAACACTGGAAAATATGAAGGTCTCTCCAAACACCATTATATTGGGTGACTTCAACTACCCAAACATAGACTGGGAGCATTACTCTAGCTCCAACACCCTAGCCCAAAGGTTCCTAGAATTTATAAACTCAAATGCTATGGAACAACTTGTTACCACTCCCACAAGAGGGGAAAACATACTGGACCTGATCATCACGAAAATGGGGACTCTATGCTCCAGACCAGAAGTGTATCCCTCACTGGTAAGATCAGACCATAAACTAATCTCACTGGATATTCACATCCCGACCCCACCCCCTGCCCAGAAAACCACAGTGAAAAGCTTCTCTAAAGCAAATTTCACACTCCTCAAAACCGAGGTGGAATCCTTCAAAGCCCCCGGGCCTGTGGAAAATATGGCCCAGACCGCAGAATCCTTTATAAACACAGTCTATGAACACCTTCAGGAATGCATGGATCATGCAATCCCAAATAAAACCAAGACCCAATCCTCCAAAGGCAGACGTCCTGTCTGGTGGACCCCAGCCATAAACAAACTATACAATAGAAGGAGGAAGCTACTACATGATAGAGCAAAATCCCAAAAAGGGAAGGCATCTCTGATCAGTATTAGCAAAAAGCTATGGGCACTCATAAAATCGTCTAAGGCCAGCTTTGAGAGAAAAATTGCACAGGACACTAAGGATAATCACAAGGCTTTCTTTAGTTATGTTAGGAACCTGGGTGGGAATTCCCAGATATGCTCAGAATTAGTCCAAAATGACAAAAAATACACCAAACCCACAGACATTGCCAACATCCTAGCTGGCAGGTTCAGCACAAACTTCTCCCCTCCCCCACCAAAAGGGCAAATATCTATCCCAGCAGAGTGCTGCCCCCCTGACATCTCAGATGCTCAGGTAAGAGCCGCCCTCTCCAAAGCAAAAAACATAGCATCAATGGGACCAGACGGTGTCCCCGGCTGCATCCTACATGAACTCCAAGAAGAGCTAAACCCAAACATAAAACTACTGTTCAATCTCAGCCTTACTACAGGATCTGTACCCAAAGAGTGGCGTACAGAAACAGTGGTCCCTCTCCACAAAGGTGGTGCCTCATTTGATCCTGGAAACTATTGCCCCATAAGCCTGACTAGCTTGGTCTGCAAAGCTATGTAAAGGATCATCATGGACCTCATAAATAAAGATTTTGGGGACCGACAGACACTGGATCCTACCCAGTTCGGCTTTGTTATGGGCAGATCCTGCCTCTTAAACCTGCTCGATTTCTTTGAAACAGTCACCAAGGCCATTGACGAGGGGAAGGTGGTCCACACAGCCTACCTGGACCTCGCAAAAGCCTTCGATACAATACCCCACTCGGGCATTATAGATAAGCTCACCAGCTTAAATATAAACCCCTATGTCACTAGATGGGTTGCAAACTGGCTCAAGGACAGAACCCACATGGTTAGAATTGCTGGAGCCATGTCAGACTCCAAACCAGTTATAAGTGGCGTCCCACAAGGCTCAGTCCTGGGACCTCTCTTGTTCAGTATATATTTCTTGGAGGTACAGGCCAGCACAGAAGGACTGTGGCTGACCAAGTTCACATATGACTGCAAACTGGGCACCATAATTGACTCTCCAGCCAACACAAGCATCTTCCAAAAGGGCCTCATAGAAACAGACAACTGGTGCCAGAGCCATGGTATCAAGCTAAACGCCAAAAAGTGTATAGTCATCCCCTTTGGCAAAAACAAAGTGCCCACAAATTACCACATAGGTGGTAATCCAAAATCAGAAAAAAGGCCAGCACCAAGGAAGGTTCAAAAGTAGTTTAATAAAACTGAAACTAGACCGGTTTCAGCAGCAAGGCTTTCATCAGTAGTATAGTCAGCAAAAAGCACTTAGTCATCATCTTATATAATGTTCTCTAAGGCAGTTGTAGCACAATACAACATTGCTATTTTTTCAAGGACATTTCATGTATGGGTGCTCAGTTTGTAATATGTGCATAATTTTATTTTATTTCATTTGATTATGATGAACTAGCCATTGTTATATACACTAGGTTGATACAATATTATTGCTTATATCTGTTCATTCCTATGTTCCTACTGATTCATGTTTTGTTTTACATTTGAGTCAATATTGGTCACATATCTTGAGGGCTTTTGTTTTGTTTGCCCAGTGTTGCACTCAGGTCTTCTTTTAGAATAATTGCTGGGTATACAGTGCTGACAATAATCATCTGTACATTTATACCTTTGATAACAATTTCATCTGAGGACTGTATTGAACAATTATTGATTTCTTAATATTGTTATCTGATTTAAATAAGGTGCATAAGTGTGTCTGGCTTAAATTCATTACATATTGGTATACTCCATATGGATTTAGCCACCTCTGAACAACTGTAGGTTGTGTATTACTCAGAACATTGCATTTTAGACATTACAGGCCTTTGACTTTTTGGTCTGTATAGCATTTTGCCTAGGTGCTAGGGTTAATTATTCCCTATATATAGGGTTACATTTGCCATTTATTCTGGCTTCAACTTCTTTGTGACTCTGATTGTGATTTTCTGTTTTGGACTTATTCGTGATTTGCCAATTCAACCCTTAAGAATAAAAGAATCTTTTCAGGGTTCATTTTATTTTTATTTTTATATCTTCTTCCTCCGGTTCATTGCAACTTATTGTCATGGATCTCAGTAAATTGTTATCTGGTTTATGCACCGACAAGGATGACTTAAAATTTTTGGCATAGGAACTGAACATACAGAAAAGGTGGATTTGGTAATCATGGATCCAGTTGACGGTTGCGAAAACTTATTCTTTCAATTAGGTAAACAAATTAAGATGCTTAGAACAAACATTTGGCACAGTAAATTGTTTAAAGCTTACCAAATACAGAATATATCCCTAGAGGATTGAGATGTAAAATCCAACCACTAGTGGGCACACCGGATGAAACTCTGTTGAAAGATTGGCAACAAGCACAACAGGAGGCTGCCATGATTAGAGTTAACATTTTGGCCTCTTTCTATGAGAGAACAATACAGAGTAATATTATTGAAGTAGAAAAAACATGTAACAACCTGAAACGGTTTGAACATGAGGCTAGTTTTCAGGGTTGTCTTGGCAAATTATCTAAAGAAATCTCTATTTTGGAAAATAACCTTAAGAAAAAGAAATTGCATAAATTTGCCCGGGATAAGGAAGATTATGATAGGGGCAAACAATTTGATTCACAAAGGGGTGTGAGGTTTGCTCATGGTACCAAGAATGCTTCATTTATACGCAAAAAAAGACCAAGGTCTATTTTAAAAAAGACTGGGCCTAGCTTTATTACCTATGGTGAGGATTCTTCGACTATTGATACTGAGACACCTAATATTGGTGATTCTCCAAATGCTAAAAGGGGTCGAAGGACTGAGGTCCCTTTAGGGGGAAAAAACACAGGGCAGGAAGGAAACACAGAGGTCAAAAACTTAGAAGAGCTCTTCATGTCGATAGTGAAGTAAATCATTCATGTACTAATGTTTTAAATATTTCAAGTCATATTTTGACTGATGATCAATATTCCCTTCTTAATAAAGGCCTTGGTTTCATACCTGTTTTTTTCACTGATGAAAGTATTTTGGTTTCTGATACAATGGATTTTTGTAGGAAAATTAACTTGAAATTATTTTTTCAACAACAAGATCAAACTGACAATGCTCAAAGATCATCTGATTTTAGATTTCACAAATCTACATTTAACCCTCCCATGGATAAACATGTTGCTGTTTTCCAGCAGGCGGTTATAAAGGATATACACTTCAATTTGGGTTCTGTTGACACTATAAAGCATAACATGTCTAGGAAGGAACAAATAGCACTCACACAACTCAGAAACAATATGGATATTGTTATTATTTCTGCCGACAAAGGGGGTGCGGTGGTGGTGATGGATACTGAGTATTATGTGAATGAAGGTCTTAGACAACTTTCCAACCATCATCATTACATGAAGATGGAGATTGATCCGACTCCAGGTTTTGCCTTGGAAATTAATGAATTTTTGGAAAAGGCTGTAGAATCTGGAATTATCTCTGATAAAACCAAAACTCATTTGATGGTTAAGGATCCTACGAAACAACAACTTTATCTACTTCCTAAGATTCATAAGTCCATTGATCAGCCACCAGGCAGACCGATTGTATCTGGCATTGGGTCACTCACTGAACCCTTGTCTGTTTTTCTAACTGAAAAATTGAAACCACTGTTAACATGTGTTAGAGCAAGAATCAAGGACACGACTGAATTTTTGCAGATAGTCTCCGAGTCTCAATTGGACCCTGAATGGCTTATGTGTACCCTTGATGTATCCTCGCTTTATACCAGCATCCCTCATTGGGCGGGTATTAATGCTTGGAATACTGGCTAAATAAAACCAATTTATACCCCCCAGGGATGAACACCTTATTGTTGTGTATGGCTGAACACATTCTAACTAAAAATGTTTTTATTTCCAACAAAACTGCTATTGGCAACTACAGAATGGCTATGGGTGCATCCTTTGCACCCATCTATGCTGATCTTTTATGGGCTACATGGAAGATATGATTTTATATGACCCTTTGCACAACATATATCTACCTGAGATTGATATATGGAGAAGATACCTGGACGACTGTTGGCTTATATGGAAAGGAGGTGAGGAATACCTCCAGGAATTTATTCAACATTTGAATGGGAACATCTGGGGTATCGAATTCACTGTGGAATATAATAGGAGTGCAATCAGTTATTTGGATGTCAATTTAATTTGACAGGAGGATAACACTCTTAGAACGTCCGTACACAGAAAATTCTCACAATATAATACCCTTCTACATGCTGATAGTTTTCATCTGAAACATATTATTCGGAACATACCGAAATCACAGTTTGTGCGGATGAAAAGGATTTGTTCTTCAGTGGATGATCTTCAGAGTCATCAAATGGATCTAACCAAGAGATTTTTGTCCAGAGGTTATTCCACTCGTACTATTGAGTCAGCAGTCCAATTTAGTAATGCTAAATCCAGGGATTCTCTTCTCCAATACAATACTAAAACTCATAATGAGGAATCAGATGTATGTAGATTTGTCACCACTTATGGCAGGAATAGTGCCAATTTAGTAAATATTATTAATACTCACTGGAATATATTGAATTCTCATCCATTGTTGGAAGATTATCTCGAGAGCGATGTTATTTTTCCTATAGGAAAGGCAAAGCGTTAGGAATCTATTTTCACACTATAAAAAACCAGGGTCATGGATCACACTCCAACTCAAAGAACACTTACTGGAGATAAACTTTCAGGCATTTATCCATGTGGACATTCCAGTTTTGTAACTATATTTTCAAAACTACTTCTTTCACTAGTAGAACACTGGACAAATATCGACATACAGTTTTTGGTAACTGCAGTTCAGACTGGATTATTTATCTTGCCACATGTACATGTCATGCATTTTATATTGGCCAAACGTCTAGACAGTTTTGTGTCAGGATCTCTGAACACCTTGGTGACATTAGAAACAGAAGATTAACTAATGCACTATATAGACATGTTATCAAACATCCCACTGCCAAATTTACATTCACCATCATTGATCATATCATAGGGAATCGATCTTTTAAAACAGGTTGGCATGATATCCTAAATACCAAAGAAAAAAGGTGGATCATCAAACTTGGGGGGCTTTTCCCTCCTGGATTAAATGATAAATTATAATTTGTAATTAACCATCACTTGCATTACGTATATGTACTTATTTCTTATCAGGTTGCATTGCTTAGGTTTTTGCATTTCAGCTCATTTTAGGATACTGTGGCTGGTATTCAACACCAGAATTCTTATAACCTGACTTTTGTTTCGGGTTTATTTTTGGGCATTTACCCTTTATTGTATGTTTTTTAGTAAGTTTGTTTATTATCATTGATATACCAGTATACTGTGTCTCTTTGGATTTTTTCATTATAATCTGGAGATATGCATGCAACTCAGGCAAACTTTTTTGTTTACTGAACTATGTATTTTTCAATTGCTTTTGCCTTGATTGTATTTTTCAATTACTTTTGCCTTGTTTGCATTTTTGACTTATCAGGAAGTGATGTCATATAGATGCCTTAGAGAACATTATATAAGATGATGACTAAGTGCTTTTTGCTGACTATACTACTGATGAAAGCCTTGCTGCTGAAACCGGTCTAGTTTCAGTTTTATTAAACTACTTTTGAACCTTCCTTGGTGCTGGCCTTTTTTCTGATTTTGGGTCTAACAAGTGCTCTTGCCATGCACCAGCCTAACTTGCTAGCTCCTATACACTACATAGGTGGTAATCCATTAAGTACAGAAGAAGTAATTAGGGACCTGGGGAACCAAGTTGATAGCAATCTCTCATTTGACAACCACGTGGCCAAAGTGGTTAGAAAAACATTTTATATAACCCACCTAATCATGAAGGAATTCACATCTAGATCAGGGGAGGTCATCGTGCCTCTTTACTCATCCCTCATCAGGCCCATAATTGAGTACAATGCCCCTTTTGGGATGTACCTTACCAGACACCTGCAGCAAACACCTGCAGCAACTGGAAAGACCCCAAAAGTACCTCACCAAGAGGATCAAAGGGCTCAAACAGGTGCCATATGCTGCCCGGTTAAAGAAACTCCAGCTCTACTCAGTGGCATACCGCCTGCTCAGAGGCAATCTGTGCCTGACGTATAAAGCCATGTCCAACCCAGAATTAATGGACATGCTGCACCTCAGAAAATCCAAATCCCATCGAGCTACGCGCTCGAGAGGCTTGAACCTCAGCACTGAAATAAATAGGACATGCTGGAGGGACAGATTCATAACTCAGAGGCTCCCTTCACTCTGGAATAAAATCCCAGTCCAGGTTAGGCAGAGTCCCTCATTGACTTTCTTCAAGAGGAATCTTGATGAGTGGATGGGAGATCGTAGGTTTACCCCGGGTATCACTTCTGTCTCACTGTTAGACAGAGGCACAGTATACTAACCTCGAAAAAGGGCATAGCAAAATTAATTTAAAATGGGTGGTGAAAGCCAAACACACTCTGGCTAGGCTTATAAATGCCCTAGGGCAGATAGCCTAGTATGAACCTATGAACCTAAGTTGAAGCATGCATGGCATTCTACATATTGCAAGGCTAGTGACACTCAGACTGGAGCTAAAGGCTTGTGGCTATGGATGGCAAAGCCTTTATGTTCTTAGCAGACATTTTACTTTAAAACTTGTATACATCTGAATTTAGTTATGTTACAGTACTCTAATCAGCCAATGAGTGTTTACTTTTTAGCTAGAAACAGAGAGTTCACTAACATAGCAATTTTAAGAACATAATAACAGTGTTTAGAAGATGTGTTACAAAGTAACCAAACTAAAAAAGAAAAAAGAAAAAACTGCACATGTAGAGGTGAAAAATACTAAGAGGCAAATGACTAAAAAATGAACACTTTAATACCACAAACAAATAAGTACAGGTCAAGCGCTTTTATCCCTTGAATCTCTGGGACTTCTTCAGAACCAGTAGAAAAGGTTGCCAAACTCATTTAAATAACAAAAATAACCATGCGATGCTCAAAAATTAATTAAAACCAAGTTCAAGTTAAAAGCACTTGCAGATCCTTTCCTTAAAAGCTGCATGCAAATAAATCATAATTTTTATTATTTTATTTTATTTATTTGCAGTTTGTTAACCAGGAAAGTCCATTGGGCAAAGATGAGACCTTTTTCAATGGAGGTCCTGGGAGAAAACCTCCAGCATATATATGCACAAAATCAGCAATAAGTAATAACAAGAAATCAATACAGTGATAGTTCATTTGTATTTACATAGTACAAGAGATATACAGGAGATAATACAAAGAGTTAATACAGTATGTTCTAGAAACAAAAAAAAATCAGTGGTCAAACAGAGTTATATTACATCAGTAGTATAGAACCCTAAATAGGGAATACACATTTTATCATATGTGACAGGCAGAATGAATATGTGAGCTAGGGTAAGCCAGTAGGAGTAGGAGCAGTGGGAGGAAAATTAGAATAGATGGGAACATGAGCATTCCCAGGTAGAGGAGAGAGAAGAATGGAGCAAGGCCTTAAACGAGGAAAGATTTTGTGTAGTACGGATGTGGAGAGGAAGTGAATTCCATTTTCATGCAAGGGAGAAAGATAGAAGAAGCTGACCAGGGGTATGTGATGGCTTGTGTATTGCAAGGGGTTTTCTGAGGGTTCAGTCAGGAAGATGCATAGTGAGGACGAAGGAGAGGTAGGGGCATTGAGAAGGGTTGAAAATGAGTTTATGGACAGTGGAGAGTTGAATGTAGGATAGGTAATTAAGGAGTTCTACCCAGTTCAGGGAGTGTAAGCAGTAACAGTGGTGGGAAAAGGATTTTGAGCTAGTAGCAAATTTGGCAATTTTATTATAACAGGATGCTAATTTAGCTTTGAGGGCTGCTTGCAGGTTGGTAAGGAAATTAGCTCCATACATGAGGGAGGGGAGGAGGTATGTGGTAGAGAAGGTAAGCTATTTTGGAGATGTGAGGTAGCGATTGTGCTGGTAAAGCATTCCTAGTTTTTGGTGGGTTTTCTTAATGCTGGTTTGGAGGTGGAGGTCAAATGTTAACTGTTCATTGATAAGGGCACCTAGAAGCTTAGTTTGGGAGACTATTTTGATGGGACTTTTATGTTGGCTAACTATAGAAAGGAATTTGTGTCTATTCTGGTATATTTGGAAGGGGTAAAGATCAGGATTTTGGTTTTGGATGCATTAAGAGGTAAGCGATTATTTTGTATCCACATCTCTGTGCTGTTGAATGTGGGTTGTGTTATTTGAATAAGTTTAGGAAGGGATTCTGCAGAGAAAATAATAGTTGAGTTGTCTACATATTGAACAAGTTTGATGAGCTTTTCAGCCAGGAATGTGGAGGGCAGTGATACTATTCCAGAACTTTTTGGGATTAGATTTGTGGTTGTTTTGAAGCTAAAAGTAACAGGATTTACAGTCAGAAGCAATTAGTTTTTTAACTTTATTACTAAGTTGTTTGTATTCAGTGAGGGTGTTGGGTGTTTTATATTTTGGTAGAGTTTCCATGATTTGTCATGAGTATGCATGAGGTATAATATGTCTTTGGAAAAGCCATGGGGCAGTAATGGGTTTTGCTCTTTTAGTTCTGGGAGGGGCAAAGCAGTTTAGTAGTTTAATAAAAGTAGTGTTAAAGTAAGTAACAGAGTTGTCAAGAGGAAGGGTTTTCAGAGGGTTTCAGTTTATTAGTTTCAAGCTATCAGAAAAGGATTGTGGGTTGAAGTTTTTGAGGTCACGGGTTAAGAAATATTTGTGCTGTAAGTGTATGGAGGAAGGGGTGTGACAAATGAAGACAGATAAGGGATCACTGAGAGAATCCGGCAGAGTGCTACTATCTGAGATATTACTGGAGTGGGAAACTAAAATCCAGTCCAAAATTCTTCCTGAAGAATTGTCTTTGTTGGGTCTAGTAGGAGAGTTAACTAATTGTGAGAAGATGTATAAGTTGATAGTCTGGGAGGAGGTGGTTGACTGAATAGAAGTCCAGTTAATGTTAACGCCTCCTAAGATGATTGTTTCGTTGTTAATATTAGCTGAGAACCAAGAAAGTATGTCTTTCAGAACAGGAATGTTATTTCCATGAGGGATACCAAGGATGGCTATGGTTATGTTTTTATGGTTGTTGATTTTCAGGAGGGCTAGGGTTATTTTAGCTGTACCAAATTTAGGTATTTGGCAGGTATAAGGAACTACTGTTAGGGATGAGGAAAAGAGTAGTGCTAATCCACCTCCTTTTTTAGTGTTCTGTCTTTTCTAATGATTTTGTAGTTGAGGAGATGATTTTGGAGTCTTTCAGATGTGGTTTGAGCCATGTTTCCATGACTGCTACTATGTCAGGGTGGTTATGGGAGAGCAAGGCACGGAAGGCAGGTAGTTTGTTACATAGGCTTTGGGTGTTAATTGCAGTGAGAAGTAGAGATTTGTGGGGAGAGGGAGTAGGGGTTGGAGATTGATATGAATGCTGGTTTACAGAGGGTCCTGGGTTGGGGTGGATGTCGCCAGAGAGAAGGATAGAGATACGTTTGAGGATGTGGCCTAGAAGTTTAGAGGCACCAGCAAAGTTGAGGTTGAAAGAAAAGATGCATAAGTTGCATAAGTTATTGAGATGGTGATGGATGGAGTGGAAAGTGGGGTAGGTGAAGAGCTTTATGGTAAAGGTGAGAGAGCCATTGATTTGGTAGAGGTGATGTGAAATGTAAGAAATGAAACAGGTTTCTTTTGTGAAGTGTAGAGAGGCAGTATGTATGGGTGGGGAATAGGAGAAGTTAGGGAGACAGGTTAGATGGAATAGGGGGTCTATATCATAACTTCTAAGATGTAAAACTTTGAAAGTTAAAATATTGAGCCCACAACATTGAATGATGAAAATATCAAATCCCTAGAATATCAAAATCTTACCTAGGGCAAGATTTCGGTGGGCCATTCCATGGCTTCGCTATTTCCTCCACTGTGGTGTGAGAGTTATGGACCTTAGGGTTAGGGTGCGGGTTAAGGTAAGTGGATAGTTAGTAATGTATGTATGGTGTAGTGTAGGGTTGGGTTTTGTTAACTGTATGTGTGTATTAATTAGTTTGTTTGTGTATAGTTTCGTAAGGTATGTGTGCGATAGTTACGGAACTTATGGTTAGGGTGCGGGTTAAGGTAAGTGGATAGTTAGTAATGTGTGTATGGTTTAGTTTGGGGATGGGTTTTGTTAACTGTATGTGTGTGGATTATTCATTTTGGTGTGCTTGTGTTGTGTGTATGTTTCTTGGAACAGCAATTTTTTCCCTGGGAAAAAAATCGCTATTCTGAGCATTCAGTGTTATCAATATTCGAAATTCCGAGTTCGAACTTATGGTGTTCGATATTTTGGAATTTCGAATATATGATATAGACCCAGAATAGGAGGTAGAGGGAGAGGCAGGGGCGGATTGTGGCATCGGACTGCCGGACTGCAGCCCCCTCAGCTAAAAAGAAGAAGAAATGTAAAAAAAAAAAAATACCTTTGCAGCTGTTTAATGTAAAAATTTGAATCTGCGACTCGGAAGTACACACATGCTTTGATTGCAGCCCGGTGGTGTAATGAAGGCATCATTTTGATGCCCAGAAGTCTATGCAGTTCCAAACCACATAGAATTGGAAGGGGCTCAGACTGCAACGTCCGCAGGCACGTCATGACGTGCTTGTTGAGCTAAAGGCTGTTGATTGGTTGTCGCTCTCTTCTCAGGCTTTATGTGCCGGGAAAAGAGCGAGAATCAGTCAGTTGAGTTGTGGGCTTGACTTGTGGTGTCCGATTTTATTATTTGGCAATTGGCATTGGATTTTAATTTTTTTTTTATTTGGGCGGATTTTGTCAGCTGTGCTGTACAGCCTGTGCTAGCCTAGCCTGAAGGAAGAAGAACAGAAGAAAGAAGAAGAAAGAAAAGAAGTTAGAGAAGAAGAACAGAGTGAAAGGTGCAGAATTAAAGTAAGTATTGTAGCTCATGTAAATGTGCAGAGAATCCCACCCATCCAAGGTAGACACAAGTACTAGAGTGGCTTTTCATCTGTCCTTGATTTTTATAGAATGGTCTGGTTTTTGTCATATTTTTTGTACTGTTGATTTATGCTTATTTCTCAAAGTGCCTGTTGCTCTGTGTTTAAGTAGCAGTACTTTAATGACCATCAGGTAAGCTTGGCTGAGACTGCAAGATGCAAGTAAGCTTTAATAAGCATACTGTTAAAGAATTGCCAACATTGAAAGCCTTTCTGTTGCCATGTAGAGAATACTTAACTAGATAATGTATAAGCCTTGCATAATGCATATGCCAGTATTTGTAATAAAGGACAGAGTTACATTATTTTAAGAGTCTCATTACACTTGGAGACTTCCAGTCATCTCTGCAGGCTTTACCCGTAAACCGAATGCCAATCGCGTGGTCCATAACCTGTACAGTAATCCTTTTAAGCAATGTATCTTGAGCTTATTTCTTGTTTGCTTTTCATTTTTTACTTTGATCATGTTTTCCCCATGAAACAAGTAGATGTCAGGCAGCAGGTCTTTTTTTGGATAAGGAACATTTTTACAAGTGGAAACATCAGAGATTTCTACTTTCAGCATGTTACTTGTTACTTTAATAAAGCTGAATATAAATTATAATTAGAACTGCAGTGCAAGAAGTGGTTTGAGTTGAGTGCTGCTTGTTTTTCTTATATTTGATTTTGACTGGCATTACATTAATGTATTTAAAAAAAGTAATTTATTTGTTCATGCCTCACAACCTTTTTTGTTTCCATCTAGATATTACGCTGTCATGCAGCCAATGCATTGAAATATTTTTATTCTTCTACACTTCATTTTGTCTTGATTGGACTCTCATAATGACGGTTTGGCACCCAGGGCAGTATATTTAGTTTTTGCGGTTTGCTACTACAGGTGTGTGTGTGGTAGGGAATACCTCAGGCTTGAACCCTGTACCTTGTATGCAGGTGTTAAAGACCTGAATTCCCTACCCACCACCATTTGTAAAAAAAATAATTGCAGGTCTTTGTCTCATATTTGATCTGATCTGTTCCTCATAATATCTGTGATTTGTAAATGCTGCAATACTTGATATTTGATAGTGCAGTGGTAGCATTGTTGCCTCACAGCTGCAGGTTCTCAGGTTTGATTCTTGGCTGGGTTGCCTTCTTTGTGGGGTCTGTATCTTCTCCCTGTGTTTGTGTGGGTTTGCTTTTGTGTCCTCCCATGTTACAAAGACATGTCTGCATTATTTCTTCCTGGGCCTCTGCTGAACATTTTTTTTGTTCCAAGTCAGACTGTCCTGATTAACAAATGTTAAATAAAATTGACAGGCATTTGAATTTCAGACTACAGGTTTCTGAAAGTTTAATTCCTTGTATATTTGATGGGGCAGTGGTAGTATTGTTGCCTCACACTTATAAGTTTTCTGGTTTGATTCTTGGCTGGGGTGCCTTCTGTGTGGAGTCTGCATCTCCTCCTTGTGTTTGTGTGGATTTGCTCTGGTGCCCTGTCATTTTACAAAGACGTATCTGCAGTATTTCTCCCTGGGTCTTTGCTGAAAATTGTTTTTCTTCTGTCAGCAGTAAAATTGAGAGGCATTTGAATTTCAGACTTCATGTTCTTCAGAAAATACATACTAACACAACAGTAACACAACCTTTTATTCTAGCAATTTTCTAAGTTTATAAGATGAATATTCAAAATTTGTCCCTATTTTTGGGACTGTATTCCCCCATTATTGGCTTTGTCCAGGTTTTTTGTGCTAAGGTTGACAGCTATGGCAAGAACTGAATTCACTAAATATGTTTGAGAGCTGTATTCCCTCATTACTGGGTTTGTCCAGGTGTTTTGTACTAAGAGGTTGACAGCTGTGGTGAAAACTGAATTCACTAAATGATAGCCATTTAAGTTTCAGTCTTCATCTCTTTTACAAAGCAGCTGATTTGGCATAGTGGTATGTTGCTCTGACTGTTTTGCACAGGGACCTTGGCAGTAAAATGTATGGTGGTAACAAAGCATTTTATTCTAGCAACTTTCCAAGATTATACAAGCAATGTTTAATGTGTCCCTGGTTCTTGGGCTTTCACCCCCCCCCAGTACATTTTGGCTTTTTCCAGTTTTCTTGTGCTGCAAAGTGGAGATGCAGTTGAGTATTGAGTAGATTTTACAAGGAGCTGAGAGCTGCAGGGGAACAGAAGTTTAGTGTTGCTTAAGTGAAGTAAATTTGCCTTGTTAATAGCACAACAGGTTGTGTACTTGCTTTTGATTCAGAAGGCTGTGGGTTCTACTCCCACAAGGGGTGGATGCTGCCGTACTGAGAATGTTCTCCTTTGTGAAGATACTATGAGTCTGTTATCATTTTGCCATCCATTTCCTCTTGCAATATTACTAGCTTATTTTTTTTATGTAATATAGGCAAATTATTCCTGAGGGGCAACAGACACTTTATTTTTTGATGAAACCATGAAATATAAAGGTGTTTGCTAGCAGCAACCTCTTCATTAGTTACAGATTTCTTTAATGTGGAATTATTTAGATGACTTTTACTTCTTCAGAGATTGTGCATATTTACTGATAATAGACTGTAGAATTGTGCATATTTACTGATAATGGACTGTAGAATTGTGCATATTTACTGATAATGGTGGACTGTGGAATTGTGCATATTTACTGATAATGGTTGACTGTAGAATTGTGCATATTTACTAATAATGGTGGACTGTGGAAGTCTGAGTAGACTTTTATGATAAATGTTCTGAACTGGGCAGTTTTGCCATTATGGGTGCATGCGTTTTGTTTCATTGCTTACTGGAAAAATGTTCAAAACAAATTTAAAACGCCCTCTAACAACTGTACTGTATTGTACAAGGAATATAATTTAGTACAATGAGGAAGGTGTATCAAAGAGCACATGTATGTTTCATATGCAAGGGGCCTATGATTTGAAAACAGCCCCAAATTAATCTTTATCTGCCACTGGCAAAATGTATTTTCTTTGAATGTGGGTTTCAATGCTGTTTCAATGAATGTGAGTTTCAAGGGCAGAGAAGTTTTAATGCTAAGTTTTCATTGTGAGACTGCATTGCTTTGTTTAGCAGATGACTTAGTGTTTGTGCTGTAAAATACAAAATAAAACTTTCAAATGAAGTCCAACTCAGCATAGAAGTAAAGCACTATGCACATTAGTGTTTATGGTAAATGGAGTGAAATAGCCAAGTAATGGTTCATTAGAATGGCTGGAGAGGCTCCATTCAACCATGATTTTGTCAGGGGGGAAGGGCAGCAAGCTCAGACAGGCCCAGCTGAACCATACCTCCCAACTGTCCAGATTTTCAAAGAATGAATAGATTTTTGCTTCTTATTTTTGGTTTGTTCTTCATAAAATGTGTAGTTTTCTGGCAAATCATTTAGGAATTAAGTCACTAAATAATGATACACTGAGTTTCAGACTTCATAACCTTCAGAAACATGCATGCTAAAGTAAGAACTGTTATTCTATCAACTGTCTCAATTTATACAAGAGCAACTTTTAGTACTGTTTATATGTTCCCCCAATATATTCGGCCTTGTTCAGATTTACTGCATTAACAGGTTGAGAGGTACATGCAAATAAATTGCTTTATAGAATTAGGCATAGCCAACCTCTCAACTGTCCCCGATTTTGGCTCAAAATGTTGCTCTTCCCCCTAACAATCCCTCCGCAAAATAGCAATTTTGGAAGAAAACATGGAGGGTTTACAATTAAGAAATAACTGTAATAATCAAAGTTATAGATTACTTGAAATGCATGTAGATTCTTTTATTTTGTCAGCTGCTCAAGTTAGCAGTACTAATATTATAGTGTCCCTTCTTTGACAGGTTCCCAGCTGTATTGTGTGACTATTTTATATTTTTGCATCACAATTTTGGTCCATTTTTCATAAAATTGTGTTTTTTGGCAAATTAGTGACAAATCACTAAAGACTGAACAAGAAAATAATGACAGACATTTGAGTTTCAGATTTTATACCCTTCAAAAAATTCATACTAATGCAAGACCTATTCTATTATTTTTCTAAGTTTATTAGAGCAATATTTAAAAATTGCCCTTATTTTTGGGCCTTTGTCCCACTTCTGTGTATGGCTTTGTCCAGATTTCTTGCTCTGAGGTTGAGAGGTATGACAAATGTGTCAGGGCCATCACAGTCAGCCAGAGACATTTCAAATTGTGACATACTTGTTGCACCCCACTCCCCCATGTAGTGATTCTGGATGTGTCCAAGCAAGGCAAGGAGAAGTTATGCAGTATAAATGTGCAGTGTGTCCCCCCATCCAAGGTAAACACAAGTACTACAGTGGCTTTTCATCTGTCCTTGATTTTGCAGAACGGTCTGGTTTCTGTCATATTTTTGTACTGTTGATTTATGCTTATTACTCAGATTTATGCTTATTACTCAGAAAGTGCCTGTTGCTCTGTGTTTAAGTAGCAATGCTTTAATGACCATAAGGTAAGCTTGTCTGAGATTGTAAGATGCAAGTAAGCTTTAATAAGCATACTGTTAAAGAACTGCCAACATTGAAAGCCTTTCTGTTGTTGCCATGCAGAGAATACTTGACTAGATAATGTATAAGCCTTGGGTATTAAAGGACAGGATTCCATTATTTTAAAAAGCTCATTACACTTGTTGGAGACTTCCAGTCATATCTACAGACTTTACCCATAAACTAAACAGAATGCCAATCATGTGTGGTCCATAACCTGTGCAGTAATCCTTTAAGCAGTGTATCTTGAGCTTGTTATTTGTTTGCTTTTCAGTTTTTACTTTGATCATGTTTTCCCCATGAAACAAGTAGATAGTTGCCAGGCAGCAGGTCTTTTTTGGATAAGAAACATTTTTACAAGTGGGGGCATCACAGAGATTTCTACTTTCAGCATGTTACTTGGTACTTTAATAAAGCTGAATATAAATTATAATTAGAACTGCAGTGCAAGGAGAAGTGGTTTGAGTTGAGTGCTTCTTGTTTTTCTTATACTTGATTTTGACTGGCATTCCAGTAATGTATTTAAAAAGTAATTTATTTTTTCATGCCTCACAACCTTTTGTTTCCATCTAGATATTAAGTAAGCTGTCATGCAGCCAATGCATTGAATATTTTTATTCTTCTACACTTATTTTTGTCTTGATTGGACTCTCATAATGATGGTTTGGCACCCAGGGCAGAGTATTTAATTAAAGTTAGTTTTTGTGGTTTTGAGCATAGCTCCTCCCCTTTCTAGTTGGCCACACCCTTCCCATTGACCCCACCCATTCAGCTTTCTCCTGCTGCCCCCCTCTGATTTGAAGTCACCAGCCACCACTGGGGAGAGGGGAAGGAGAATTTGGAATAAAAGGGTTGCAGTTGTGATGTGCATGGTCATGATAATGTGGGGTGGAGGTGAGGAGTGAGTAGTGATGTGTAAAGTGGGGTGAAGAAGGAGAAGGTAGGGATTCCAAGAAGTAGGTTTAGTGTGGAGCTAAAGTAGAGGGAGAGAAGGTGGACAATAAGGAGTAGGTGGAAAAGGGTATGAAAAGGCGAGCAAGTGGAGGGAGTGGTTAGAAGGAAGATAAGGGGGGAATTAGTAAGTTAGGGGAAGGGGAGGTAGTTAATGTGGGTAAGGGTGGAGTGACATTTGATAGACTGAGTAAGCTTATGGGAGTGGTGCAGTAGATATAAAAGTAGAGGTAGTGGGGGCTGGTGGGAATTGGAGACAGGGTAGAGAAGCGGAGTGAGCCCGAAAGATGACAGAGTGGGCAGAGCCAACAAGAAGGGATGTGTGAGACAAGAATGCCTGTGAAAAACTATCAAGAGTTTGTTCCAAAAATCTAAACTGAACATATGTTATATTCTAGTAAAAGAATACATTAAGTAACAAAAAATATAAAATATATAATAAAAATATAAATATGAAACCAGATAAAAATATAAAATATATAATAAAAATATAATTATAAAACCAAGAAACTATGTTAAACCCTGGTGCATATGTGTGGAATTGCTACCAAAGGGATCCCCGGTGTAAAACTT
This sequence comes from Protopterus annectens, assembly GCF_019279795.1. Lineage (NCBI taxonomy): Eukaryota > Metazoa > Chordata > Ceratodontiformes > Protopteridae > Protopterus > Protopterus annectens. The sequence goes on from NC_056735.1 coordinate 572,743,846, forward strand.
AAGTTAAAGGTCAAGAGCTTTTAACTTTAAAATAGGAAGGAGAGAGGTGTTGCTATTCATACCTAGTGGTGTTGTAGCATTTATCCTAAGCTGCCACTGGAGTTCATTTTTCTCCAGCCTATTCTCCCACCAACCTCCTCAATTGCCCCTCCTCCCTATATCCAGAAACTTAATTTGCCTCTTAGTATTTTTCACAACATAACAATTATGTCTGCCACCTAAACTACTTTCTATTCTTTACTATAATATACACATAGGTTCATACTAAGCTAACTGCCCTTGCGAGCCATTTTAAGCCTAGCCAGTTATCCCTTGTGAAGCTCAAACCCTCAACCTTGTGTTTGTAAGGTAAACACCTTAATCATTAGGCCATCCTCCCTACATAAGTACATCTTTGAATCATTTGCTGAACAAAGACAACTAGCAGGCCTTTATTTGCTTCCTTTTTTGGTAATTATCATCTGGGGCTGATGCACTGCATTAGCAAAAGCAGCCCCCTTCATCCCCCCACACATACATACATCTAAATACACATGCACACAATTACAGAAAACATATGTAGCACATGCATACATGGACACACCATCATATTTCTTACTAGTTCCTAATTTTACAAAATATCCCTGATGTAGCCTCTTGTTTTTCTCCCAGCCTTCATAAATCATGAATAATTATAGTCAGTCAATAATGCTAGTCGTTACAGTTTCATTCTTCTTTATTGCTGAAAGAAATGCATGGTGATACAAGACCAGTAGCTATATTAACTTTTTACATGGATTAAAGTAATGTATGTAAATACTCAATGACATCTTCTACCCCCCCCCCCGAGTTTTGTCTAGAAGTCTTGAGCATTGCCCTTGAATGTCAATAAAACCATACAGTTAAGCAATAATGCCAGCCATTAGAGTTCAATACTTCGTATTGTTTAGTATATCTAGCTGGATGCAAGACCTGCAAGATGCAACTTTTTTCAGCAGATTACAGTAACAGGTAGAAGTATTCCCTGGAGGATAGTGCTCACCCATTACATCTTTTGTGAAGCAAAATCTGTTGTTTTAGTAATTTCTTGTGTGTTTTGAAATGATTTTGACATGGATGACAATATTAATTAATAAATAATTGAAATAAATGGCAAATAAATAAAATAAATGTTGCAGAGGTTTCCTGTATATCTAGTGTCCCCCTATATTATATTCATTGCTGTTTAGTCAAGGGAATGTTGACACACATTCTATACATCAAACATCTCCCCTCACCCAACTGCACTCGTGCACACAATACCCAATCACTTACACACACACACACACACACACACACACACACACACACACACACACACACACACACACACACACAAAAGTACCTTTCTTTTCTATTACTTAGCTTAAAGTAGCACTTAAGAGAAAAAATATAAAGTTGACAGTGTGTTTATGTAAGTGTGTGTGTGGGGGGGGTAAGATTTTTAAAACTGCAAAAATATAAGTGGTTGTTCACTGGGAAAAACAAAAGCATGAATTTAAAAAGCACTGTGATAGCAGATGAATATGCACCACTTAAATGCTAAAACAGGAGAAATGGGTGGGAGAGAGCAACAATGGAACAAAAGGTCAAATCTCAAAGAAGGAAGTTGAAGAGTTTATGGAACATTTGCTCTTTATACTTGTTTTTGTCCTTATGTTTGCACAAGATTTTTATAGTTTGATCATGTAATACAGTAGGCGAAAATAAGACACGTATAGACATTTTGGGTAAAGATGGAACTCAGGAGAAAATACAGAAAGGCAGGCAGAGTAATTGCAAACGCTGTTGGAAATACAACTATTGTCAGCATGTTAGGATAAGCCCCACCGCTGTAGAAAGACTGAATAAGCAGATGGTAAAAGAGCAAAAGGGAATTAAACACCGGTATGAGCAAGGCACTTAAATTGCTATTATGGAATATAAATAGTCTTATCAGCCAGTCAAAAACCTAAAATGTTCTTACATATATTAAGAGGACAGAAGTACAAGTGGCAATTTACAGGAGACACATTTAACTAGAGAGAAACATAAACGATTAATGAAGAAGGTATTCAGAAAAGGGTATTCAGAGGAATATGTAGGAGGTAGGAGAATATCAGTGCTAATGTTAATATGCAGAAACGTATCTGAGATATTTGAAAAAGAGAAAATGACTCATAGGGAAGATATATCATGGTAAGCAGCTACTGGTAGTGTTAACACTGACATGGGTATATATAGCCACTTGGACTAGACAAAGTGAATTGAAGAAATTCTGCAATGAGGTAATAAGCTAACAGCAGGGGATACTTAATGTATGTGGTGAGAAGAACATAGTCACAGATAGAACAGATGTTTTCATGGGTGCAAGAAAGGCAGCAACACCCAACGAGGGGAAATGTTTGGTATTTTACTTAAATATGATTGGGCTAATGGATAAGGCCAGTTTGTTGCTTAATAAGGAGAGAACATCTTCTTCTCTCAGAGCCAAAATAAATGGGAGTGATTTGGTCGGTTAAGTAGGTGCTGTTTATATTTATCACAAGAACATTTTTACTTTGTGAAGCTTTTCATGCATATCCAATATTTCTAACATGCCATGGACAAATCTTAATTCAGGTTAGAATGTCTGTTCCAACCAACAGGAAAAAACATTGACATGTTCCACCATATTAGTTATGGAAGGGAAAATATAAAACAAATGAAGTGATGGAGAGCTTAAGAAAGTCTTTGGGGAATGGAATATAAATAATGGGGACATAACAGAAAGTTGGGAAGCACTGACAACAGGGTTAAAGGAATTATTTCAAAATAAGAAGAGGCATCACTGAAATGAACTCAGTAGATGCTGTATATGGGGATTAATAAATATAGAAGCATTGTGACATAAGGGAGGGGACTTAACACCAACAGAAATTAAGTGACAGACAGCAAGCATTATGAATGATGGAAAACTGTGATTTGACAGATAGTTTTGATAGTAGTTCTAAATCACAAAAGATGCAAAACTGAGACAACACAAAGTAGAGAAAGGGAATGTGAAAAAAATAGGATCCCCAGGACTGATCCCAGGACTGGTAAGATGGCAATGGACCTAAAGCATATTATGAATGTATTTGAATATATTCATGAATTTTTATAAATGATTTTATGAAGAGGAGAGTATAAAAAAAGAGCTTACAAATCAAACTGCAACTTGTATGGGGATTTGGACTTTCTAGGTTATATGAACAGGAAGCAGAAAGCTTGATATCTCTAATATTGTTAAAAAGTAAAAGGAAAAAATTAAAAGGCAAGCTATGAGGAAACTCCAGAAAGGATGGATTTCCCCTTAATGTATGGAAAGTAGGTAATATGGATCTGCTGAACGTGTGGCAGAAGTTATTTGGTAAAATATTAGGAGCGGGCATGTACTGAGAAATTGGAAAAGGGGAGTGATAATAGTAATACAAAAGGAAGATAAGGACCCAGCAGATACAAGGTTATACAGGCCAATATTAGTATTAAGCCATGACTATGTGGTCTTTACTGGGAACATAGCACTGGGACTGGCATCATTGTTTCCAGAGTTGCTAGATTTGGATTAAAGTGGGTTCAATGAGGGGAGACAAACCTTTGTCAATATAAATCAAACAGTGATGATTTAAAAGGAGGTAAAAAGCATACCTCTCAACTTCCTAGATTTTAGACTGATACTCTTAATTTGGTTTCAGACATTTTCTCCATCCTTCATACAACTTGACATTATTTTGAAAAGTTATAAGTTAATTATATCAGAATTTAAAAACTGTTCCTAATTTCAGGTCTTTTCTCTAATTATGTTTTGCTATTTCTGCAATTTTGTAGGCAAAAGTTGAATGTTATTGAGGACAGGAAGAGAAAATGTCTGGTCAGTTTGGATGCCAAGTAGCAATATGACAGTCACGTGGGATTACCTTCAGAAAGTAATGAGAAAGTGTCTTCTAAAAAGATTTAGTGAGTAACAGAGGACAGTTACTATGCTATTATAAAGGTAAGAAGAACTCTTTCTTATGATTTCTTTCTTAATAGAGGTACAATGCTAGGTTGTATAGAACACCCATTATTATTTGGCATTTACATATAACCTATAGATAAAAAAGATCAAAGAATCCACAGTTAAAGGGTAAAGAAGGGGAAGCAAGAGGAGAAAATTGTATTATTTGCAGATGGTGTGAAGTTCTGTATAATAGATCCAGAAAAAGATTCAGAAAATTCATTTGAGATCTTGAGTGAGTTTCATGATTTGGCAGGGTAAAAGATAAATAAATGCAAGACTAACACAATAGCAATAAGTTATATTCCCACATTCAAGGTGATACAATAATATTTCTACCTGTGGACTTACTATAAAATATAGTACCTAGGAGTACTGGTAATGAAGAAGTACAGTGGACAGTAAGGGAAGTCTGTGAAGAAACAAAATCAAAGATGTGTGAAGGATTAAGGAAATGGAAACTGATGTTTTATTGATTTAGTCAACAAAATTTCAGCTATAAAAATGTTTGCAATTTCATTGGATTTATACATAGGTCAGGCTTTCTTTTTTCATCTGGAAGGAAAGTTATAAAATCAGCCAAGGAAAGAATTAAGGGGAGAGGACTAAAGGCTTGGGGTGAGTTGGGAGAAGCTGAACCTGCCTGAAGAACAAGGGGGTTTGGAATGCTAGATTTACAAGGGGTTTATAACTTAGCACAAATATAACATTATAAAGCAAAATGTAAACACTTGATGTTGGTCCAATGTGGATATCCTATGTTTGGGGGTGTGGTCAAAATTCCAGAAAGAATTCCTGGAAAATGTTGCATTAACATACATATGTAAATTATCAAAGGCATTTACAATAGCAAAACAAATAAGAACATGGACAACAGAGGTATTCCAATAGGGCACATATATGGTGTATCAAAATATGGTCAAAATTAGTAATAAGAATGCAGCATAACAGCATTTGGCATAAAATTTGCTCTCACATTATGTTATGAATGCAACTCCTTTTCAGACACATGCAGTCATAACAGACCTAGGTACCTATGTAAATGACTCTCTTTTATTTGATCATCATATTTCCACCTTAGTCAGGAAATCCTAGCTAAATTCTTTTTTCAAGGGAACATCTTCAAGATCCAAAGAATTCATCATGCCACTGTAGTCTTCAGACATATCATTGAATACAGTGACCCCTTTGGTATGTACAGATCCAAGATCATCACTCAACTGGAAAGGCCCTAAAGACTTCTAATGAATAAAATTAAAGGTGTAAAATCCTTTAATTCTCCTGATAGATTAGCATGACTTTCTTTATACTCAGATGCTTACAGGTTGCTGCAAGGTGACCTGTGTCTTGCTTTTTGACTCATGAAAGACCCATTCCTATTTGACCTCCTGTTTGGTCTTAAAACAAGTGGCTCTACAAACACTCAAAATAAGGACCTAACTCTACATCAACAAATAAAATGAGACTCACTGGGGGAAATGGGTTCCTAACTCAACTTATCCTTAACCTATGGAATAAAGTTACCACTACAGATCAAACAAAGTACTACATTGGCTACGTTTGAGGCTAGTCTTTATGACTGGATGGGTAGACACAAATTTACTCCAGAGTTATCATGCTCATTCCTGCTCAATTTAGGAGTTCATCAATATTAAGTGGTTGAAAACGGTGGCAAGGACTTTTAAGTTTGTCTGCTTAAAAGTGTATATGGCTAGGCATCTTGTGATCCCCATGGTCAGTTGCCTAGTATCTTCCTATGTAGCTAACGGACAGGGATACAATATGTGAGAAAGAAACAGTTTAGAATGGCTAAAGAAATTAGATTTTGTGAACAGCTGTGGGTAATTATTTCTTAGGGTGGGGTGAAGGAAAAGTTTGGATTATAAAAGAGTTACCTAACTTGGTTCCAAAACTGGTAACTAAATGGAAAGAAAAGGGGGTGTAAATTTATTGAAACTGGAACTAGTTAGCTTACTCAATGTTATTTGAACACCTGAAAAACAATATAAAAGACTGACAAGCAAGCTTTATAAGGTGATCTATAGTAATTATCAAAATAAAGGAGAAAAACTAAAAAAAAAAAACAAAAAAAAAAACTGGAAGACAAGGTTAGGCAAAAATATACACATGAGCAATTGAAAGATACATGCCAGACTTCTGGATACATTATCAAGTTCAGAAATTTTAAATGTTTTCATGCAAGTGCTTGTACAAATATTTTTTATACTCTGGATAGAATAAATAAGATGTTCTAGAAGGCAGACGGCAGATGCTGGAGATATTGGCTAGAAACAAAAAGTGTTTGGGAATACATTTTCTGGTTTTGTCCTAATCTACCACAATTTAAAAGAATCTACAGAGTATGTTAAGAAAGCTGTTAGATGGTATTTTAACTTAACTCAAGATTTTTTTAGGTTCATCTACAGCAATCCCCCTTTTCCCATTGTTTCCTACATAGGATTGAGGTGTCACGTCATCTGTCATCACCATTCTAGATTCCGTGTATATTTCCTTCATTCTGACTGTCACAGGTTTTCATTCATGCAATCCAGTCATCTCTTGGATGGACATCTTCATTTTCTCTTGTCTACATTCTATTTCTCTCAAATCTTCACCAAATCAAAGAATCATAGAATGTACAAGACAACTAGGCCACATGGCCATTTATACCTCGCCAGTACCTAACATTTGACCTTGCCATCTATTTCTAACAGTTATGTGCATACCAGAGGTGAATTTATGAATACCCATCCAATTGTCAAATTTCTTCTTAAAAGAAGATTGTGTATCACACTGCTTGATCTGGGCAGAAAGTTTATCAAGAGAAGGGGTAGTTGTTGTGTGACAAATCTGTATTTCCACCATGATTTGTTATTTGCTGGATAAGGTTCTGATTCCTGGTTTTAGTGTACTCTGGACTGTTTGAGTTTTGGAAAAATGAAAGGTCTTGGACTGCCAGGACCCTAATGGCCCAAAAGCCAAGACACAGATCACCCGTAAGAAGGCAATAGGGCATTTATACAGGAAAAGACCTCCATCCTCTCTCTTGGTAGCTCAAGTGGTTTAGGGCTATAATCTTATTTGTAATTATCCTAGGAGTCTCTCCAATTGCTTGACATGTTTAAGATAAGATATACCTCAAAGCGGGCACTATATTCGATGATGGGATTGATCTGTATAGACAATAAACAGGGGTAAGGATTTCTTTGGATCTCAAGAAAAAACACTTAAAGATCAATTGTGCCAGACAGATGGATTTTCTGACTACTGTTGCAACATGATGATCAAAGAAGATGAAGTTTTCTAAGGTCTTTCACAACATCCTTGCTTTGGAGTTGGGTTCTTCCTGTACTATAGTGCCTGCCACTTTTAGAGTGTGGGTTTTGTCCATTAGCCAATTTACTACCCATATAACTACATAGGGATCAATTTGGAATACATTTAGATTTTAGATGATGTCAAATGTCTTTATGAGGTCAAAGTAAGGCACATAGATAGCATGACCACTATCTACAGCTTGCTTTACCCTCTCAAAAAATTCACCAGATTCCTTAGACATGGCATATCCTTAACAAAGCCAAACTGTAGGAAGACAAGTCTTATAAGATATTTTATATCATAGTTAGTCGAGTCGGTTGTGACCCATTTCATGGCATTACAGATGAGGCTTGTCAGGCTGATGGGTCTATAATTCCTAGTGCTTGTAGTGGGGCTGCCTTTTTGATGTGACATTACAACTGCTGTGCACCAAAGCTTGGGATCAAAATTGGTGGTTAAGCATAGGTTGAATAGTTGTAGGAAAGGATCCACCAGTGCATGCTTAGTGCTGTTCAGCAGGCAGCCTGGTATATTATCAGGTCTCATAGAGGATGCAGAATTTGTTTAGGAGAGAACTTTTAACAAGTGTTTTTTTGTGATGATAGGAGGATTAAGATGAGGGGATTTTGGGTGGCATGGTGACATAGCAATTGTGTTGTCACATCAGAGCAAGAGGTTCCCTGGGTCACTTCTCAGCTGAGGTGCCTTCTGTGCAAAGTCTGCATGTCCTCCCATTGTTCATGTGGGTTTCAGGTGCTCTGTTTTCCTCCCAAATTCCAAAAACATGCAGTAGGTGGATTGGACACTCTAAATTGGCCATAGGTGTGAATATGCATGCAAGTGTTTCGTGTGCAAGAACTACTGCAGCAGGGCTAGCCGCACAGTGGTGTAAACCTTTGCTCTAGATGATTGTCACTGTTGAAGTGACACTCCAATCCCATGTGCATAAATGGCAAAAAGGGGCTGTGGATAGATGGATGGCAGGGGATTAAGATCCTTAAGTATATGTTAGTGTTGTATAGAGTTGAAATTTGCACTGAATTTGTTTGTTAATATATTTATGGCATGCGCTAGATCAGATTCGGTAGTGCAATTATGGAAATGCTCAGAACAGTGTTGGGTGTCATTTTCTAACTTCCTGATGTAAGTAAAGAATGATTTGCAATTATCATTAGCTTCCAATGCCTGCCTAAGTTCATGGGTAGCCTTTGTTTTTCTTATGGCATTTTTAATTCTCTTGGATAACCTTTTATTGTTGACCTTAATTTGTGGGTCTTTAGTTTTGCTTCATATTCTAATTAGCTTTTTTCCTTTTATTGTATTGTTTATTTATGCATGTGGACCAGCAGGCTGGTTTGCTCTTACACTTCTCATTTTGTATAGCTTTGGTAGTGGCTGAGTGATTTATACAGTTTTCTAGGTTTATCTGAATAACTACTAGTTGTATCAACATTTCAGGTTTTACAGTTAAACTTGAACTGTAAGAATTTGTCATAGACCTGTATGAAGTTTGTACATTTGAAGTCTTTGAATATTTTTTGGGTCCATGCATTATCGTACATCTGTCCTAATTACCCCTAACAGCTACTTGTGATCCCCCGGATTTGCCCAGTTATAGCTGGACTGGTAGTAGAATATAAGGGCATCTTGGTGTTCTTGGTCATTATCATTTTACCATGATTTTTCCCTTATTCCATATCCATCTTTCCCCCTTCCCAATGCAGTGACATGGTGATGCTCAAAGAGCAGGTGTGCAATGGGGCATGGGGTGGATTTCCACACCTCTGCAGCAGTCCAGCAATGTCCAGAACACTTACCCTTTCTTGAGCTATGGCCCAAAATGTCATTGTCCTCAGCATTGTCCAGGGATCACCACAGGGAACTCAACCCCTAGGATGGGCACACCCATGTTGCTGTGCCATCAGTAGCCTGAGCAACTAATCAAACACAGATCGACTGGGCTATAGCCAGAGTTTTTTCTCTCCATGCCACCAGAGCAGCTAGTCTTTGATGTGATATTTGCATCTGTTAGTTTCAGGATTTTGAAAGATAAGGTTGTGAGCTCTATGACTGTAGAAGGGTGTGCCAGTGGGATATTGCATATAGATGTTATATTTGTAAGGTCTAGGTCAAGAACATTTTGTTTTCTTGTGGGTTCTTTGACTATTTGAACCAGAGAATTCTTGCTTATGGAACTGAGGAATTTTTTGTGAATAGCCTACATTTGAGGTCTAGGTCTCCCAGTTTATTGACAGGTAGTTAAATTCACCCAGGATAAAGTATTTTTTGTATATATCTGAAGTTCATCCAATATTTTTAAGAGAATGGCATGGTTATTGGAGGTTACTAAGGAGGTCCTGTAGAGTGTGATCATCTGATAGTTGGTTTTATTTAGTGTGAGGTGAAGCTCAATAAGTTCAGTTTGTGGGTCTCTTTGAATGCACCTTGAGGTTATGTGGTCTTTAACAAATATGGATACTGCATCACAGTTCCATTAGGTCTAAACCTCCATTATAGATGGGGTTGCTTTCTGCACTTTTAAACCAAGTTTCAGTAATAATACACATATATGTGCTCCAAATGTAGGAGGGCTTCAAGGTCAGGTAATTTGTTATTTACACTCCTAGCACTGAGCAGTGCTATTTTGATATTTAATAATCTATTGGCCAAAATCTTTACAGTTACATTCCTGCTCTTGCTTGAAATAATCTCCCTCTATTGCTCAGATCCATTCCTCAAGTCCAGGAGTTTAAGAAAGCTCTAAAAATTCCCTATATAGTACCTGGATATGTCACTGTAACCACCCTACTTGAATTTCTTCCCTAATTTCTCATACTCTGTGGACAACCACCTTCTTTTTCATACCTCCTATTTATGTTTCTATCCTCATTTCTCTCATATGTTTTATATTGTAATTTTTCAAGTAGTCCTCTTCTCTTTGTATGTGTAGCTGTTATATTTATTTCTGTATGTATTTATATTTATATTGTCTAACTCTTGTGGAGCTTTTCTCCCCAGGTCTCCACTGAAAAAGGGCACTAGCTCAGGTGGACTAGCCTGGTTAACAAATGTCAAATAAATAAATACATATTGTCTAGTGCTTTGTTTATTATATTTCTTAAGATGGAAGACCCATTAGCTGGACTCTGCCAAAAAAAGTACCATGAGGACAGCAAAGAATTTAGCCTGTATGTAAAAGCCCTGAAATGAGAGGTGCAAGTTGTTGGCAAAGCAAGATTGTCTGTGAAACAATTTATTCCATGCTGACACATGCTGGATTCCCCTAAAATGAAACCAGCTATTCATCCAGTTGTTGAAATCAGTCAATTTTTCCTTGTTCCTTGGCATTGTTTATGTGGAAAGTAGAACACTCAGTATAGCAGTCTTTCCTGCATTTGTGATATATATGGAAAGTTTAAACATTCTCTGTATATCCCTTAGGATTTTGCATGCTGGGTGTTTTATGCCCACATGGACCATCACTATGTCGTAGTCATACTTACTCTCCTCGAAGGTCTGAGGGCCCTTGAGATTTCAGGGATTTTGACACTCTATTTTGTCCATCTTTGTGTGAGTAGAATATAAGTGTTTTATTATGGCTTCACCAATCACTAGTACATTTTTGTTAATAGAAAGTTTAAGCATACCTGGTTAGGGCAAGTTTTGGTGACTCTCAGTTCTGGATTTGACAACATGCATTGAGGTTTTTAATTTCCACAGGGATTTATACATTTTAGATCCTGGAGGCTTAGGCGATAACTTTTTTACAGCGTTAGCAAATGATAATGTTCCATGTATTTGTGTGTAGTGATGGTGTGTAGTGCTCACAGAATGTGTTCTTTTTTTTTTATTTTTCTTTCTTTTTTTTTGACAGAGAGAGAGGGAGAGAGATGCCTCCATCATTAACTATTTATATCTCTCACAGAGGGCAAGCAGCAGTTTGTTGTCCATGGGCTGCTACACTGCCAGAGTATGCTAAGTGTATCCTACAAGGCTGACAAATGAGAGAAGTCATGCTGGCTGACCTTTGCTTTAGTCCAAGAGTGCAGAAAATTAGGGATATAAAACTTACTTTGTACAGTATTTAGCTTACTGGATGCCTCTTTTCTTCAAGAATCCTTATGAGTACAAAATAATAAATGTTTCTTCTCCTTGATAAATTCCTGTGAGTACAGAATGTTATACATTATTGAGTAACAAAATATTTAGAGTATAATACTTGACTGTTGGAGGTGCTCTACTAAGGAAGAAAAAGCTTACAGTTATTTAACTTGATCCACAATAAAGAGGTAGTGCCTTTAGCACAGCCTGCTAAGGGGGATGGCTCTGACTAGGTATTATTGGAGTAAAACCTAGTCACATGACTACATCTGTCAAGTGCAGGTTTGTGAATTGCTGCATAAAGTGCAGCTCATCACAATATAACTGAGCTAAGAGTTTAAGCAAATAAAGGTCAAAACAGCTTTTGGCACCAGTCAATATTGTTAGTTGTCTACAAACAGCAGGTCCTCGTACTATCCCACAGAATAATCACCACTGTCTCTTAGTCTGTCCACCCACTCAGTCATGAGCTATCTTTAACAGCAATTGCGTTACATATTATCTTCTGCTTTGCTGCACATGTGCCTGTCAGCTGTGGTCTGTTCCTTGTGCACTTGTCTGCAGCTGGAGCTACTTTTGTCTTCTTCTCTGAAGTAATAATTTGTTCACTTTCCCTACAGTGTGCATCTGCCAACCATTTCAGACAGTTGACCTCCATCAGATCTAGCTTCTTCAATTGCTGTGCCTTCACTTCCCTGGTTTTTGTACCATACAGAATTACTGGCTTTGTATACCTTACTTTCAATAACATGAAAATGGAATTTAGAGAGCTCACGTAGCGTAAAAAATATATGAGATTACAGAAGAAAAAGAAAGCAGAAAAAATACTGACGAACACATTGATCCAAAAGAAAAATACGTTTCTATTAAATAAATGATTATTTTGGTGGGTCTATATTATATTATCGCACACTTACAAAAGTGAACAAAAAATAATCGACCCCATGTATGCGAAAGCTTACAACGTCGAAACCTCAGAACAGTGATTTTTTTCCAAGGGAAAAAATCGCTGTTCCAAAATAGAAAAAAACTAAATTTTAAAACATTACATAATGTGGGGGGCTTCACCCCCCCCACGCACCACATGACATGGGGGGCTGTGCCCCCATACACTCCCTACTTAAATATACCAACTCTGAGATCACACTACAGTGCCAAAAATGCAGAATTAATGAAAGTGGCCAAACAAATTCTTTCCCAGGGAAAGAATTCGCTGAAAAGCTGCTTCGCTATTTTGCCTTTTTTGCTCTTTTCGGCTCTTTGGTCCCAGGTGTTAAGTGTAGAAGAAAAATATAAGAGTAAGAGTAAAGAAGAAGGAGGTTCTCTGGAAATGGTGGTCATTTTTGGAGGGGCTGATAAGAGTCAAGACAAAATATTAGACAATTTATTTGAAGAAGATTGATGGAACCCTCACAGGCTACTGGAGAATATAAGAGATCATACCAATCATACCATTGTTTCCTTTAATCATAACATATCATGTTGAGTTACAAAGCTGAATATAATCAAGAACATAATGTCTTGTATTAGGCTGAGTCCAGACAGTAAATAATGTTTAAAACTTGCCCCGGGATTCATGAACCTTGCGCCAGGCGGACGCATAGCGTAGGCGTTACAACGCCAGATATGGCCGCCGAGCGATTCAGGTACAATCCAATTCCACGTGCACTACCGGCGTGCACCGGAATTGCGCCGTCACCGGCGTAGGTATGTTAAATACCCCATGTGCGGTGTTGCACCATGCAAATGAAGGCAGATAGCGATCCACGAAGTGGCGCAGGCGTAGCATAAGGGCACGGCAATGTAAACCAAAAAAAATGGTTTACATTTACCCAAACATGACATAGGAGCAACGGAACACTATCAACGTCAGGTATCACAGTGTTGCCACATGCCAATGGTGAAAGACACAGAGAATGTCAAAAGAAAACATGCACAACATGTAAATAATGACATAAATGGTATGTCCACAGAAACACACAGCAGAACCCCAGGACATGTCCGCGGAAGGTGCTAAACACTGAAATAATATGACAATGTCATAAAAGAGCAGTGTAATATACATCAGCTTCACAGCCACAATACACCATAGTATGCATGGAAAGCCACATCCACGGTGCAAGGGTTGCCAAGGAGTTGCGGCACTGTTCGGCGTGGTAACTATGAATTAGTAGTCAATGCCATGCAAATGAGGCAGATGATACTGAATCGCAAAACCCCCGCCGGCGTAAGGCTGTACCAAACGGCGCAGCGGTAATACACCGAGGAGTGGCTCAGAGGGAATACATGTCAGCCGCAGAGGGGTGTGCCACTGTAGGAGGAAGCACATTGGAGCCCAGCAAACATGGGCTGTACATTGCACAGCACAGCAGCAGGACCGGCGTGTGGGGAAATAGTTGAGCTGAGAGCACACAATGCACGCGGAGATGCATATGCACGAGGATGACTACGTTCCTGTAACCCAATCATGTGACGCCCACCCCATCAACAACAACGGATACAGGAAGGTGATGCTGTGAATATGAGGAAATGCGGAAGCAGTGTAATCGGAGTAGTAATGAGCAATCAACAGTAATCAACCCACGAATGCCAATTGGCGGCAGCTGACAACTCTGCAAGCAGAAACCTGCAAAATGGGATAGGGGAGGTATATGAATGCAAAGAAAGTAGGGGAGGTATCAGATTACAAAGAGTGAAGACCTGACACAGCAGAGCCAAGTAGACAGGCAGCATAATGGCGGCGGCACACAAAACGCATGATATGCCATGTCCCAGAAACCACACATGACAGGGCTCTGCAGGATGCATGCCAGGAAATAGTAGGTGCAACGTGCAGAAACAGTAAGGTAAGGTCGAAATGTAAACCAATGCAGGCAAGAGTAATGCAACACCAAAGGCAACAGCGTTGCAGTGCCAACGGTAAAACAGGGAAGATAATCCACAGATACGGCCGTACAGACACACCCTATGACATCACCGGGTGTACAGCACAACAGTATAAAGTGTGAACGCACACAACACACAGCCGTGTATTCCCAAATGCCGCACTCTAGGTGTAAACACACGGGGAACTTTTAAAATGTTCATGTTGGGTGCCGCCGTGGCCGTGATCCACCAGCATGTGTTAGAGACAGACGGAGTTGTGGAGGAGGGTGCCGACAACTACCGTAGGCCTCAGAGGAGAAGGAGAGTGTTCAGACCAAGGGTAACCTACCAGGGGCTACAAGACCTGGAGATAGTAGAGCGTTACAGGGTGGATAGGGACACTTTACAGCAAATAGCGGAGCTGTGCCAGCCACGCCTGAGAACAAGAAACAACAGAGGGGAGCCCATCCCAGTGGACACAAAGGTATGTGTAAGCTTGCGAATACTGGCCACAGGTACCTTTCAAAGGCCAACTGGGGATATAATGGGTATCTCACAGGCATCAGCATCCAGGGTACTACACCAGTTTCTGGATGCCATGTTACCACATGCCAATGAGCATATATACTTCCCCAGATCTCAGGAGGAGTTGGCTAGCAATATGCGCCACTTCCACCGTGTGGCACAATACCCGGAGGTACTGGGTGCGATAGATTGTACGCACATACAAATCAAGTCACCACCTGGGGAGCAGAGTAGACGCTACATAAACCGCAAGGGATTCCCCTCCATCAATTGCCAGGTCGTGTGCAATGCGCAGGGCATTATCATGGATGTGTGTGCTGGCAGCCCTGGAAGCTACCACGACTCCCATATCTGGCATGCCTCACAGCTGTATCAGGTATTCGCCAGGGGGGACATCCCACAAGGCCACCTTGTGGGGGATGCTGGCTATGCACTGGAGCCGTGGATGATGACTCCCATCAGAAATGCACACACACACATGCAAGAACGCCATAATGAGGCACCCGCACAAACCAGAATAATCATAGAGCGTGTGTTTGGGATGCTGAAATCACGGTTCCGGTGCTTGGATACATCCGGTGGAGCCTTGGAGTACTCTCCAGGCACATGTGCCCACATATTCATAGTATGTGCCATGCTACATAATATGATCCTGCGGAAGCAGCTGCTGCAGGGACATAATGGTGAAGGGCCACAAAGCCCACCACAACCACCAAGGCCAGTACAGGCACAGAGGGTTCAGGTCCATGAACACACTGTGCCAGCCCCAGTAGGCAGACGGAGGCGTACCCAATATGCCTATGCCCTGGCAAAGAGGGAACGTATAGCACATACTCTGACAGTGTAGGCCCCATGGACTGACACCTCCCTACCTGCACACACAGTGAAATGGATGGCACACAAACATGGCCACCCGTAAAGTGTACCGTGTGGGTGGCCCCGTGTGTGACTCCAACATAGGCAGCACCCAAAAACTGCACACCCAACAGCCAGCGGAGCATGGAACGCCAACATCTGAACTGTACATGGGTCCTACAGCAGACGGCATTGCTGTATGCTGCCACGTTCGCCGCAAGGTGTATACATATAGACATGTAGATATGTGCATATACAGATACGGAGATAGATATAATTACACACATAGAAATATATGTACACATATACATATAAGTACAACAGGTAAGACAGGGAATCAGAGGGATGTAAGGTGACAGAGAAGTAACACGCAATATCTGTACATAGTAAACATAGTGAACGACAACCTGAGCATCCGGGAGGTTTAACAGAACAGGAAACCGCCACCCATGGAAAGGTCAACATACCGAAATGCATAACCGCGACTCTGGATGATCGCCAGGCCACAGTACAGTAACAGTACATGCGCGGGTAATACTACGATGATATGAGGGGGGAGGTAGACACCGCCACCGGTGATGCGGGCCACGCAGGTACCGTGTGCAACCGTCCCTGTGACTGCCGCAGTATGTGTATGTGTGCGGTGAGGGTGCCGTGTGTTCCGCTGTGCGAGTGTAATGTGTGTGCCACTGTAAAATGTGTATGTTGGTGCCATGTGACAGGTGGAGTGGAACAACATGTGTAGGCATACAGTATAGTAACCTCAGGTGTATGTACACCAGTACTCCCAAAGTAGTACTGACAGCCCCTTCCTGGCTAGGCGTGTGGCGACGTATAACGATGCAAAGTGAAAATGTCCCAGAATGTACCACAGGAATATACCCCACATGAAATGGAAAGGACGTATGTACAAATCATGACCGTATGTATGACACCGATATGCTAACTGCAAAACGATACGTCGGCAAAGTTACAAAGCAATAGGTATGTACCGTGGAAATACGCATGTGCTACCCCGGTACTGATCGTGGCCACGTATCGGCCCGTAAACACCGCTGTGTGTTCTACAAGTGTCAAACAAGCAATCGCCACCTGAAGAGGTGGCAACCACTAGCAAACAGGCCGTCCCAAGTACAGGACCACAATGACTGTAAATATCCGGGACAGAATGACAATGGATAGTCGTCACGTACAAACAACCGCAGATATACCACCGATGTGACGGAGGAATACATGCAGGAAGCACACACGCAGGCGATACCAACACCACATGACAACAACACTACCTACACTCCCAGAACAACAGACAAGTAACTGCCAACTTCCCAGGCAGGGATGGAGCACACAGACAAGCATACCGTGTATGTAGAGATGCAAGGCCCACAACCCGTATCCGTCACCTACAACCTCCGATATTCCCCATCGCACATATCAAAGGGATACAATCCGTAATAGCAGCACAAACATACAGGCAGTCAATGACAGCTGCATAACTGCAACATCTCACGTGGGAAACACTATCAACAGCGGATGCATACTTGCATCCGTTGTTTAAAGGAATACAACAGCTATGTTACACATCCGAATGCAAGACGCCATCAACAGATGCCATCAGGACAGGGACACCCACATGTCGAACAGAATACCATACCCAACACACACAATCCACGGCTAACACCAGTGCGAAATGTACCTGATGCCACACATAGCGGCTGCACTTACACATAACATAACACAATACAGACCATCTCCACGAAGGTAGGGCAAATAACCAATGGCCAGGTGAGGAATGCAACCATGCCCTAGTTACGACGCGTAATGTACGAATGGAGTAGATGCACAGGTGATATGCGCACAAGTACACACTGAGGAACAGCCATTGGTGTGATGAACCCACATGTTGCAGGTAACGACGGATATAAGGATGACTCCCGGGATATTCAAACCGTATGCTCATACCGAACTACAACCTACAAACGGATATACTGAGAAAACGCAATAGCGAGACACGTAGCAGCGGAAGGAAACACATAAAGGTATGTAGAACCCACGATATGTACGGGTGTGTAACGCATGATGTGTATGACGAAGCTGCACTGTATGTGAACGGTGTTTGTAAGTAAGGATACTTGTACATAATGCAGAGAGTGGTGAAAGGTGGTTATGTAGTGCTATCCTGCTGAGCATACCAATGACTGTGGACATCGTGTGCACAGCAGTGGGACAACATGTACACAGCCGGGATAACACAAGGGCTGCCACAGGGGGGCATAACAGAACAATGCCACACCACACGCCGATGCTGGCAGTGGATGTCCAACAAGGAAGTGCCATAGCAGGGGATAGGACATGTATGTATACTGTCACAGCACACATGTGTATGGGCATATACCGTCGATGTCATACGTAATGTGCGCACGACGTGCACGTATGCCTTGCAGTAGGGGATACTATGTCAACTATGTGTAATGTAAAGCTGTCATGGTGGATATGACAGACATCATACACAGTATCACAGGCATATCATGCATAATGGAGTTATGGCCTATTGGTATGTACAATAACAGGATACATATGGCCTGTACATATGGGACAGAGTAGTAGCATAATAGCCATCAGAAATGGAAGGAACACCAAGTAACCATGGATAAACGATCTGTAGCAGGTGCAATGTGGGCAACAATGAAGTCCGGCAGGTCCATGTGTTAACACATGTGCAGTGGACACAGTAGTGTCACCTCCCCATGGTAGTGTCCAGTGAACAGCAGAGGTGGGTGTCAACTGCATGTCTACACAGTACTGCTGCTGTGGTGGTACCATGACTACATGTCACTCAAACAGCAAGGGAGCTATCACATGAACAGTGCCACTGTGTGTCCCTGCGGGATGTGCACAGGACCTATGTTCCTCAGCACAGTGTGTGTTGTGTCTGCGTAAGTAACACAGAAGCCCAGCCCATGCAATGTGGCATGTGTGCACATATCCATGAGTGGTCCGTTCACACTGCCCACTGCAATTGCCATGTATGAGTACTACATGCATCAGTAATGTGGAGGACATGGTCCATGTCAGAGCAGAAGACACCCCTGTGTATGTGGTATGCAGATGTGTACAGATGTGTTACCCGTCTGTCAGCCGCATATGTAAACTGTCTGAGCCCGGTACACATCATGGCATGATAATGCTGTGCCATGTAAAGTCATAGCCGTTGTGGAAGGTACACCACAAATGTGGTATTGTAACCCTGCCTGTGTGTAGATGTGTGTATGGCACAGGTACAATGGCTACCTATGTACCAGCATCATACACAGTACAGATAGGTGTGGCCCTGCAGATGTGTACCCATGCCACAGTGGAATACGGCAACCACAGCACCATGTGGGGCATGTGTGTGTACAACAATCATGTACAATTTGATATGCATGTACGGGGACAGTATCCATGTGATACTCAGTGGATGAATGTTGCTATGCAAAGGTGATGTGCATGCACCATGTGTCATGCATCCTGATGCCATGACACCCACATGATGTATCTGCCACACCGACACCCGCACGGTTGTTATCTGTATGAGCTGGTGGAGCTATAATGGTGCCAGGTATGTAGATGTGGGATATCTAGGCATGGACAGTACTCTGTGACAGCATGTTGTGTATGTAAGCAAATAGTGAACATGAGGGGCCCCATGACTGAGGACTGTGTAATGCCACATGTACCTGACATGTAGTAGGTAGCATGATATGCTGGCACCACTGTGTGTCCTGTCCAGGAGTCATACAGCCTAACATCCTGAGACACAGGGTATGATGTGACGGTGGATGTGTACATTGCCAATACCAGAATGTGGAATGGTGCTGAAGGGCAATCTGAGGACAATGTCTGATCTGTTGCCCTCTGTACTACACCAAACACCCATGCAATGGTATGACAGGTGGCCAGCATGTGTATGTGGCATGCTGTGGCACACAGAAGCCCAACAAGAGTGCCAGTAAAGGCATGGAGGTCATCAATGAGTGTGTGAAGCACGTTTGTGAGGATGTGCCCCAGTGCCATACAGAATGGCCCAGTCATGGGTGTAAGAATGCAGTCCCACACGTGCAATGCAGTGCCACCCATGTGTAGTGCGATAGATGTGGCAGTGTGACGGTCAAGGTACACAATGTCTGACAACAGGCTAGCAGTGAAGCCAGTGGGCTGGTGTGGAGACACATACCAAACAGGTTGGCGGGACATAACAGCTAGGGAGATCGGAAGGTGACATTAGGACAGTGTCTTAGGACATAACGTGTGCATGGCAGTACCATGTATGTGTCCACAGGGACATTACGATGTCCATGTATGGATTGCAACCCTGTAGTGAGTGAGAGTGTGTATTGTTGGTAGGTACACCATTGCCTGGCATGTAGTCAACATGATCTCAGTCAGCAATGCCTGGGTGACTGTTGTACGCGACATCGAATGTGGATGTAGCCAAACAACACAGACATACCACCACACTGCCTGAGGACCCACACTGCAATGTGCGGCAGTCATGTGTAGGTAGCTAGCCTTGGAGCATGTGATGGACCACGATGACTCACCATGGCTGTCAAGTGATGCACCCCACACATGTAAATATACCCACCGTGCAACAGCCTGCACATGTGCCCATGCAGCAGATGTGCATGGAACATGACCACCACCGTGGCGTCTGTGAAAAGGCCAGTACCACCATGCCTCTGTGTGGAATAGCATGGTCCCTACCAATGCGTACATGCTACGGAAGTGCACTGTGATATGTGTCAGCATAGTCATGTAGACTGTCCATCTGCCGCGGTGCCATGCCATTAACAACCCCTGTCAGCCGACGGCAGTAGTACCGGCTGTAGAACACATGTACCATGTATGCTGCGATGGGTGTGTGCCCAGGGTGTGGCTAGCAGGGCCGTGAAGCATATATGTTCATCTACCAAAGGGGGGATAACCCCAGGTTTAACACAGCAGACACATGGAGGTATTGTGCATGCTGAGGGTAGTGTAGGTATGGTATGTGTTGTGTAATGTGTCACCCAGCTAGGTGGAGTGCATGCCCAAGCATGTGTGGGTACATGGGTGTTCACTCTAGGGAAGTGTGGGTTGCTGTCAGCACATGGCAGTAGCAGCTGTCCGAGGCCCAATGTACAGTATGACAACACAGACAGCATGTAACCTGTGGTGTACAGTGTAAGCTCTGTTGCATGTTACAATGTGTGCAGCGGTCACAAACATGGGTATCTGAACATGGAGCACCTACGATGCATTGTGTTCGGCAAATATCCAGTATGTGTGCAAAACATTGTGTGATGTGGGATCCCCTCACCTGTGTGTGCTGCGGTCCAGGTATGTGCTTGTGAGGTATGATCCGTGTACAATCTGTACTTGCAGGTGTGCTGTGCAGAGCATGGAGGCAGGTCCCAGGCACTGCAGATAAATGTGAGTCGTGCACTAGTGTGTGTGCCTTGCTTGTGTGCAGCACAGTGGAAGGTGCAAGCATTGTCCCACATGACCGCATGCCGTGCCTGCCTGTTACAGCCCTGCTGTAGACAGTCATGTGACACCGCCACAGAGGCAGTATAGCATGTGAAGATGTACATGTGTGCTCCACACCCCAGGCAGATGTCCGCAGGTCATGTGTGCAACAGCAGTGTGGTCGACCAGGACTGTCATAGTGGTCTGATACCACATGCCTGTATAAGTACGGTATGAGCATAGTCAACAGTTGCAGTGACAGAGTAGGTCAATGTACAGTGTCCCCATGTTCAGACCACCGCCTACCGTACACTTGGCTAGACACACACCTAGAGGGTGAATATACCAGTGAGCCATCACATGTCCCAGTACACGTAGCCTGTATAATGCCATCACAGGGTGGTCACAATAACATGTGGTATGACAGACATGTTGTACCAGGTGATGTGTCATGTGCGCATATGTTGAGTTGCACAGCCGTTCACATGTCCGCAACATATCAGTGCATGATGCCTAGTGTAACATGATGTGTGGAACTGCACTGTGATCCACAACAGGGTTATCTGAGACAGGTGTGTTGTGAATGGTGTAACCCATGGTTCCACAGGATATACACTGGTGCTGTTGGCTGCCATGCTGGGGGCCACCAGTGGTGCCTGCAGTGGTCATACAGACATTCTGCACACATTGTTCTGGCAGGAATGTCCATTGTTGTGGATGATGTGTTGCTACGTGAAGGTAGGTGTGTGTTGTGAATGTTACCCATACAGATGTGACCATCAGGTGCAGTCATGGTTGTCGACGGCATCACACCCATCCACAGCTGTCAGAACCCTGTCCCCAGAACGGGTGTCAGCCGCCCTCGTACTGTGTGACCTATGTGCAGATGGCGGAACACCTCCTACTGGCTGGCTAACAGTGTCATCTAGGAAGGCTATGTGATGGCTGGAATACGCCGTCATAATGTATAATGCCGGTATCCCAATGAAGTACATGAAATCACACAGTACGCCATGGCTGGCATGTAAACCATGTACAACAATGACTGTGTGACAGACACAAACAATGCGGAGCCATGTTGGACATGCACCCATGAGAACACCAAATGAGGTATGTTGCACATATCGATGTACAACTGTCAGCTATGGCCATAGCATGGATGCAGACGCATATCCCCCACAGGCAGTACCACGCCATGTAGGTAGGGGGGCATTGCACTACTACATGTGACAGTTGCTGTACCGACACATGTACTGCATATCCGTCATGTAGGGGTAGCAGTGGTACGTGACTGTTGTACATGCCTGTACATATGACCATGTCCCACAGGATATGTGTTATGTGTGTACAACACGTGTTGTACCGTCATCAAGCTGTGAAGTGTATGGCTGCCAGTGTACCTGTGTGACATGGTCTGCAATGGGTGCAAAGGTACGCAGTAGTGCATTGCATGCCCACATGCCCCATACAGGTGCATAGCCTGAACATACAATACAAAGAGGGTGTTGGATCATAGCAACCCACAAGAGGAGATGGGTATGGGTGGCAACCCACTACCACCCGTTCGGGTAAGGTGTGCATGTCCATGACACAGTAGCACCCGAGAAGCTAGCAGTACAGCAGTACAGGGTGGCATGCATATATGTTCACTAATACCCCTGTGTGTCCCTCCACTGGGCCGTGGACAGACAGACACCAACACAATGTGCAGAATTGACATGTGCACAGCACATCACCGCTGCCTACTATAGAACAAGCTTACTGTGTAGACATGTGCCCAGAAGGTTTGCGCCAGCCACACTCAAACACGTTATGTGTCGAACCCCACCATTAGTTTAGCCCATGCCACAGACAGATGTGCATGCATCTGTGTATGTACGTCTGGGAATGTCCCCGGCCTAGCAGTATAGCTGTGTCAGTGTTGCGAACAACATACGGAATGGGCTGTGTGTGTGTGAGGTGTGCGTCATACGTGTATGGTCTGATCGACGATACCATCAGTGCCCCTGCTATGTGAACATCCCTGTCCCCATACATGGATACCCATGCTGTGCCCAACACCACGCTCCCCATGGGAGGGATGGTGCTGTGCGGTGCACCAGCTGACATGGGGGTGGCAGCAGGCACTGGATGTAGACATATGTGGTACCCATGTCAGGCCAGGCAACCATCCATGTGCATGGGATAGCAGTGTGTGGGCACATACAGCACTGTGTTGAACAATATCACAGCACATAGCACCTGTCAGGGGTAATGTGTATGCATGGATGTGCAATACCTGCATGCACCATACACACCCCCACCAAGCAGCGTGCAGCCTACCTTGCAGAAGGCCAGTGTCCACACCATGTTGATAGACATGTGTAATGTCCATATACACATAAGCAATGACATATGGAATGGACAGCCACCCTGCCAATATCAGTCCCCCCAGGTGGGTCACATCCCAGTGCCATGTATGTGACATATCCTGCCATACCATGCAGCCCTGCTCAGCAAGGCTGCATGTGCTATCACAGTCCTACATGCTGTGATGGACAAATGGCACTTGCACTATCAACCGTCCACACCAGTAATGTGGCACTGATGCACCCTGTGGTGTCACAGGTGCTGTGTGTTTGTGTGGACAACGTGCGTGCGCACATGCTATGCATGACCTTTCCTGTATATGTCACATGGTTACACATTGTCCCATGTGTATCACAAGTGCAATACAGGTGAGCCGTGGCAGGTTGGCCAACACCCGTACAGTGCTGTGTAGATGTACATGGCACAACACATGCATGTACAGGTGTCCATGTGTATGTGTGTAGTGCCACCGCTGACGTTCATAATGGCCGCGTACGTGATGCTTACTGACATATACACAGCATCCAGGTGAACAGTAGAACTGTTGTCACATTGGGACATGTGCCAACTGAGATGAACACAGGTGCAGGCAGGTACACATGTCCACAGCAGGCTACCATCAACATGGTGTGTGTACAGTGTGATGAGTTGACACACAGATATGATATGAAACCCACTGCTTAATGGTGTGACGGCAACACGTCGGCTGTGTCACTGCCATGATGCATCGCAGAGATTACTGTGCAGATGTTGTACATGTCATAGCAATGTATGTCCAGCAGTATGCCAGTACATCAGTGTAAATGTGACCTGTCACCATCATTATGTCTTACAGATAATGCCACGTTCCCGGCTGCCAGCCTTCAGCCGCCAGGAGGATGACGTGATTATCCCATTGCTCCACGACAACTACAATATACTATTCAGCCATGTGCCACAACAAGCACAGCAGCGGGACGACTTGTGGCAGGATATGCGCAGGAGGGTGAACAACGTGGGTGGCAACAACCGCACCTACCAGCAGATCCGCCGACACTGCACAGACCTAATTCGGCATGCGAAACAGAGTGCCACCGCAATCACCAGACAACAAGGTGGGACAGGTGGTGGGCCACCAACCCAGCCCCCACTCACACACACGGAGGAGCTCCTGGCCAGTCTGGGGACACCCAGGGAACAACATGCAGAAACACTCGCTGCCATCGTGGAGGTGGGTGGCTCACAACCAATGAGCCTGGAGCTGCCTGGTAAGTCAGTCTTGCATGTGTGTATGATAACTGACGTAGGTGTGGGTGTCATAGTACACCACATAATGTACCAACACATGCCAGGTATATGGCCACACAAGCTACATACTACAGTATGCTACGTTGTGTTTGCAGACATGTGCATAACACATGCTACCACACAGGTACATGATGTGACATGCACAGTGCTTACTGTGGCTACAGTAATGGATAATGTGTATACTGTTGTGTCGCCCCTATACAGGTACCTCTGGCGTGTCGGTAGCACACAAACCCACGCACGTTCAAGCTTGCACGGCCCAACATCATCTCAGGAAACAAACAAAGGCCAGCAATACGGTTCCAAAGGCTTTATTGGAATAAAGTAGGTGCCATAAAAGCACCATAATACTCTCACCACAACAGAAAATTTTTTAAAGCATAACCTCAAACTAGTTTCGGTAGAACACCTTCTTCAGTGAGGACAGATAGCAAAGACAAGCTCCATTAAACACACTCCATATTTATATATAACTCCATAGCCAATTAACAAATGGCTTTCACTTAACTACATGTGGTTTATTTAAAGTGTGCAGAACATTTGTTAAATAAAATGCACTTCCCATAATGATCTATATTCAGAATAGAATATTATCAGTTATTCAAAACACAAAATGTGATATAAATAACAATATAATGTTGAAATAGATAAACAAATAGTGCCAAGAAATATAGTGTGTGATACCATATATAAGTATAAGGTAAATTATAAATGGTCATTTAGTCCAGGTGAGAATAGGGCTCCCAAATGTATAATCCAATATTTTTCTTTGTTACTAAGAATACTTTGCCAACCCAACTGATTTTGTCTATTCCCCTGTACTTTATCAATGACCGTAAATATAAATTTCGCAGATGGATGTTTGATGGAATGTTGGTATAAGGCATTACTGATTTTATGATTCCTAATATCACTGCGATGTTCACCTATTCTGATTCTGAGAGACTGTGAAGTTTTGCCTACATAAAAAGCTTGGCAATGGCATGTGGCTAAATAAATCACCCAACTAGATGAACAATTGGCAAAGATACGAGTGTCAAATATCTTGCTAGTATTGGCACTAGAAAATTGTTTAATTTTATTAACATTTCCACAAGAAGAACAATGACCACAAGGAAACGTCCCCAAAAGTTCATCCCCAGTAATGGTAAGTTGTCTATATGTGGCACCCCCACTATCCCGATGTTTATAGTGGGAAAATAACATGCCCAAAGTTTTGCCCCTCCTGTAGGAAATAGAACATTGTTCAGTCAATATATGACGAAGATGGTCATTAGCCATAAGTATATTCCAATTTTTGTTCAACACATTTCTAATTAGTTGGTGATTTTTACCAAAAGTGGTAATAAATCTAATGGTGTCATCCATAACACCATCCTTCTTTTGGTATCGTAAAAGATCCGATCTCTCATGTTGGTCTGTCCACACCCTTGCTCTAGAAATGTCCCTATATGAATAACCTCTATCCAAAAATCTCTTGTTTAAATCCTGTTTAGCGTCCTCATAATCAACCAGAGAGGAGTTAATGTGTTGAACTGTGGATATTTCCTATGTATTTTTGTATTCAGGGTGTTATCTTCATTACGATATACCGTAACATCCAAAAAGTCAATAATTGACTTATGATATGTTATCGAAAATTCAATACCCCAAATATTATTATTCAAATGTTCAACAAATTCCAACAAATAGCTTACATCCGCACGCCACACCATCCAGCAATCATCAAGATAGCGTCTCCAAATGTCCATCTCAACCAAATAAATGTTATGCAGGGGATCGTAAATAAGACATTCATCCAAGTATGCCATAAAAAGATCGGCATATATTGGGGCAAAGGAGGCCCCCATAGCTGTACCTCTCAATTGCCAATAACAATCACCCTGAAAGAAAAAAACATTCTTGTTGAGGACATGCTCGGACATGCATACTAATAAGGTGTTAAATCCTGGTGGATAGAGATCAGCTTTTTGAAGCCAATAATCTAAAGCCTGTAGGCCGGCCCAGTGTGGAATACTGGTATACAAAGATTTCACATCTAAAGTACACATGATCCATTCAGGATCTAGTTGGGTATCAACAATGATATTAAGAAATTCAGTTGTATCCTGTATACGGGCTCTGACCATAGGCAATAATGGCTTAAGATATGATGTTAGAAATACAGAGGTTCTGTAAGGGATCCATGTCCTGACACAATGGGTCTCCTAGGGGGAGTAGTAATAGATTTATGGATTTTTGGTAACAAATATAGAATTTGTTTTTGTGGATCATTAACTTGAAGATGTTGAGCAGTCTTCTGTGAAATAATTCCTTCTTGTACAGCCTCTTGAATAAACTGATCAATATCTTGTTTAAAACGAAGAGTCGGGTCTACCCCCATGTGCATGTAGCACTTCGTATCTGACAATTGTTTGAGTCCTTCCTGTACGTAATAATCAGTGTTCAAAACCACCACTGCACCCTCTTTGTCCGCTTGAATAATTACAATTTTATGATTTTGTCTTAATTCCGAGAGAGCTTGTCTCTCCAAAGAAGTAATGTTGTCTTGAGCTATATTAGTATCAAAGTGGGGAAAATGTAAGTCCCTCAATACTGCTTGTTGGAAAATCCCTACATTTTTATTCATGGGAGGTTGAAATGTTGATTTTTTAAAAGTAAAATCAGTAGATCTTTGAGTAGAAGAGTTATTCTGATCACTGAAAAAAAATTTTAAATTCAGTTTCCTACAAAATTCCAACACATCAACAGATACTGAATAATGGTCAGAAAAAAAGCTGGGAACAAAACCCAATCCTTTATTAAGAATACAGTGTTGTTCTTTTGTAAGTATATGATCCGACAGGTTTAAAACATTGTCAAATGGTTCAACTATTTGTTCAATAGTGTCTGAACTAACCCTGTCATAGAATCTGTATTCATGTCTACTCTTGTGTTTCCTCCCCCCTCGGGATTGCCCAACATGTCTAAAGGGAACTTTGATTGAGTTTTCTTTTTGAGTGGTGATTGAACACTGGTACCTCCCTCGCTGTCAGTATAAGATGACTCCTCCCCTGATGTGCTAGTATAGCTTAGGTCATGTTGTTTCAAAATAGACCTAGGTCTTTTCTTTGATCTTCCTCCACTCACCCCTAATCCCAAATCCTTGAATCGCACACTTTTTTGGACTTGAAAGGGTTGACCTCTCTCATAATCATGTGTATCCCTAGAAAATTTTTTGAGTTTTCTTTCTTTCACCATATTATCATAGGACGTCAGTTCCTTAGACAACCGATCAACACAACCATAATATTTAGTGCTAGATTTGTAATTTTGGCAATCCGTACTTAAATCTTGGACCTCCTTAAGCAAGAGATCTACTGTTCTCTCATAATAATCTAATAGAATTTTTACAAATACCATTGAACCCTTCCTTAGGGCATCATCCCATTCCTCTGTTAGCCTCTGTTCAGATCTGCCTACAAGAGGACGGAGCTTAATACGGAGACCTCTTGGTGCCAAATTTTTGTGAAAATAGGCTTTAAACAACCTCAAATGCCAAATATTAGCTCTGAGGCCCTTAAGGCCTTTTTCTAGCTTACGGAATGCCAAATCACAACCCCCCTCACTGTTAGGGTTGTTTTTACTCAGGTTGTTGCTTGGGATATCTTCCAAGCCAAATATGGCTATATCTTCCCTATCAGCACACAACCCATGTAATATTTGATCTAAATCCATAATAAAACGCAATGTGTTGAACGGATATCCAAGGAAGAGGCCCTATATAGGGATACAATAGATTCAAGGATAAGAGAAATAAGTAAGGAAGGTCTACTTATTAATTTTAGCTGTTAATCATATAACACAATCATAAAACTAGTTTCGTAAGTCATCCAATGGTAATATATAACAGACAGCAAGGGAATGGAGTCACCAAACAACTGTCCACAAATGTAGTGATATTACATATACCCTGAGTTTACCTTAAAATGTTGAACATCTATAAATTTACAAACATTTAACAAAAGAAAACTGTGTAGTGACACCTAACAGAAAATACCATAATAAATGTAGCTTAAACCAAAGATGTAATCCCCTAACCACAAACAATGGTCAAATCACAACATTCAATGGCCCACAAAAAGTATACGATAATTAGTTATACTGATATTCAGCTGACATAGTGAAACACAATGGGGTATTGAAACCTATAAGAAGCAAGTCACATTATATAGATATTTCTATCCGATCACTATATAAATTGGTGACATAACATATTATATGATATAGCCTTGTACTAATAAAATAAAATTAGTCACAAGATGTACATATGTTATTAATTCCAAACATGAGGACAATCACTGGCCAATCTATATAGCTAAGAAAAATATATTATTAGTTCACTATAAAATATAGGAACTAGGAATATATAGTTATGACCAAAGTACAATTTGTGATTGACCCCCAATGGATATATAAAAAATAGTTATGATAAATATCTAATAAATGTTAAACAAATAATAAATGATAAATTAAAGTATATATATATATATATATGTACCTAAGTTGACCAAGAAAAGGGTTACTGTAATCTTTAAACAAATAGAAACACAAAACCCAATAGGTCGGATATATATGTGCATACAGTCCCAATATGTGTATAGTGAAAAACAAAAATTGTCAAAAGACAAATTTGTGTTTCATCAAAAATATATCAGGCATAAATGCAATAATTAGTTCCAACCTATATATACTTCACAATTACAATAAACATATAACCCTGTGTCACTATATTTGTTATTGTTTCTATGTTGTAATAATAAACTCTTATAGTACTTTAGTCATGTTTGCATATCAACTGACTAACTAATGTATAAGGAAAGTCACCAATTCAAATATGCATATATCGATGTAAAAAGAAACAAAATATGTAACTCCATTCTGAAAAATCAGTGCCCTTTCTTTTCAAATTCTCCCCATATACATGTAGTCATGAGTCCATACAAATGAACAAAGATACATATATCATAAACATTAGTCCGAAAAAGACTTAATATTTGCCTGTTATCAAAGTCCCATGAGAGCGTATGTCCATAATATAGATGGCGTAATATGTTGTCAACAGTGTCCACAATAAAAGAAAGAAAAAACTCCCAATGTTCAGTTCTCAATGAATGAGAATAGTTAAATACACAAAAAAACAGTTGTAAATAGTCACCGTAGCTCCGTAAGCCTGATGTTCCTATATGGTGACATCTCGCGATATAAATTCACATTTAAACATTAGTTCAACATGAAAAAAACTCCATCCTTTAAAGTTATAATCCACATAAAAAAGATAGCTGATGTTGCAATTCTTGTTAAATAATCCAAAACTGTCCCGATCCAAAAAGAATCCTTGTGTACAAATCGTACCTCTGGCGTGTTGCACAGACATGGGTCCATCGCAGGTGAGACTGTTGCTAGTAATAGGCATGTTACACTGTATAGATATGCCACATGTGTCCAGGTATGACATGCACACCTGGGTCTACTCCAGTCACGGTATACAGGTTGCACCACCCGACACACACGCCACCCATGTACAGTAGATACAACCGTTAGTATACACCGGCATGACACCACATAACCCATCGGTGTGATATGTGCAGTCAGCTATGCATACAATGGTGGAGGTGTTCTACAATGGCTGCATGTGTAGTATTCATCGGAATGCCTTTGCGGTAAGCACACAGTACCACATAGTGAGCTGTGATCTGGCCAGCACACAGGTGTCACCAATGTGACCTATGCCCCTGCATTGTGTGCACACGTTGTGACATGGCACATGACATGTCCCATGCACATGGTGTTCTGTCTGCAACATTGTCACACCATGACATGACCTACGCATGACATAGCAGACATCCACAATGTCTGCATAGCCTTCGGGAATGTGACACCTCAGACTAGTACGGGTGTATGTCACATGGGCCACCACAGAGATGTGTACACAATGCCAATCACACACAATTGTCCATGACCCAGTCAAACATGGCCATGGGTGATACCCACAGGCATGTTGCCACACAGTACATCTGCAGTGGTTAGTCACCGTTACACCCTGTCCACACATAGTGCGATCATAGCTGTAGTGGACCCCCTGTACATGTGATGTGGTACACCAGACAAACAAAATGCCTGTCTGCAGCCACTGGAGGTGCCACCAATGTCTACCATATACGTGCTGTGGAACAGCATGACTGTGTTGCAGACATGGCAATGCAATGCGTCCATGTTACGCATCACACAGGAACATACCTGTGTCTTGCTGCCATGCAGTGGCACAGTGCCCGTACTCCCCACTGTACAGCTATGTACACAGCTCACACCAACCACACCTGCACAGACATCCTTGTTACACATGCATTCTATCTGTAGCCTGTACACGTAACACTGCACTGTGACGTCCAGTTTGATGTGGTGCATGTGGTGGGACACCATTGTCACATGTCCAGATGTTATCGCACATGTTTGCAGTGTACATGACAAAGTGACGCCAGCCATGTGTACTGTTAACCCGCCTGTGGACACACGGTGTATCACGGTGATGCATGCAAACTACCATGAATGTGTGTACTGCAAGCCTACTGAAATGACACCTGCTTGATGTAGTGTGCACCCCAGGGCAATATGCATACTACCACTAATAATGTCTGGCTTGCATTCACTGAGCTGTGGTGTGGGAATGCTGCATGCCATCTGCAATATCACATGCATGATGTGTCTGCATGTGTGTGTGTCTGCGTGTGTGTGTCAGCATGTGTGTGTCTCCGCATGTGTGTGTGTGTGTGTGTGTGTGTCTGCATGTGTGTGTGTCTGCGTGTGTGTCTGCGTGTGTGTAATGTATCTTACAGTATGTCTTTGTATCCACAGGTGCTGTAGGTGCGTTCCCCTCCTGCGGTCCATCTGATGCTAGTGTCCCCACAGATACTAGCGGTGATGACCATATGCATGAGGCACAGGCAGGGTCGTCACGGTCAGAAGCTGTGCCATTGGTTAACATCCCACCTATGTCCCCTTCATCTCCGTACACGGTTCAGATGCCGACACATACCACATCTCCGTTGCCCATAGAGGAAGGACAGTCATTGTCTGTTGGCACTGAGCAGGACTGTGTGGTGGCTAGAGAAGGTGCGGGTACACACCATGTTGCCAGTGTAATGACTGATGATGTGCCACACAGGCATGTGGCTGGTGCTGCTCGTAGGAGGAGCTCTGGTAGACATGCACCTGCCGTACAGGGTGCAGCAGCTGGTATCACCAGACGCATGTTTCAGACTGTAATGGCAGCACAGGCACGTGCCGAATGGCAGAACCATGAAGGGCAGAGGCTGCAGAGGGCCGCAATCCATTCCTTAAATGAGAACATCCAGTCATTGGCGAATGCTCAACAGCAGCTTGCCGATGTTCTGGATAGGAGATTAGGTGAGATGGTTGGAATCCTCGACCGAGGAATGTCAATCCGCGAGCGTGAGCTGTCTGTGCTGGAACACCTGGTAGGGGTGAGGCATAGGACACGTGGCCGTAGGCCAGCAACACCACCTAGTGCAGGTCGACGTTTGCGTGCCACCTCTCATGCCCACTCACACAGTGCTGGTAGCAGCAGCAGTGCAGCTGGTGCTACACCAACCACACCAGGACACAGCAGGCCACGTGGATGTGTTCCTGGCCGGTCACAGTGTGGACACAGTTCCAGCGGACATGTGTCATCAGAGAGTGGCCACTCCATACCTCCACCCGGTAGTGTCCGTGCGACCCCAGGCAGGCACGGGTCACGTGGCCGCAGGTGGACACAGTGAGCCGTACAACCTGCACTGTACAGTCTGGGGCTGCCAAGTATACCCTGTGTAGGCATCACAGATGGCTGAACTGTGTACACACATACCCACACACAGCAGATACAACTGTAGGGCTCCACCACATCCACATGCATACTGCAAAGTCATGCCCAGTATATGCACCGGCCCTTACACACACACATGATGTCATCCATTGGTACAGCCTATGCCCCTGGCACACATATCACCCTGTGCATATGATGAAGCCCCTGCCGCAGCACCGTGTTCCACACCATCGGTGCACGGTTATGCAAACATATTCTGATGCACAGGGTGGACAAGATAGTGAGAGGTGTATGTGATACCTGTGTCCGCATAGTGCGCGATGTGTATGTTGCAGTGGTTGTGTATGACAGGTGACAGGTGCATGTGTGACGTGGGTTGTGTACCGACATCATGCAGCAGACATACCATGTAGTGCAGGTGCAGCATACATTGATCTGTGTACACGGTATGCGTGGTGGTTACATGTGTAGCACCATGTTGTGTCTGTTAACCTGTATGCCAAATATGATGTACTTGCATGTGACTACTGGGAGCACTGTTATCAGTCCCCCACGTGTAGCTGTGGGTTACCCACAGGCACATCTGGCAATATCAGCATACCACAGGTACCCGCAACCTGCATGGACCCCTACATAGGTACATAGGCGCATAGGTACATACCAGCCTATGTGCCCTACGGCATGTGTAAGCCTAGCCAGAGTGTGTGTGGCTGTCACCACCCCTTAGGATGAGGATACTACATCCATCGGTCCGCTGTCCCTCTGTCCAGCAGTGACACAGAGATGATGCCTGGCGCATACCTACGATCACACATCCACACGCCAGGATTACTCTTGGACAAAGTCAGTCAGTGGCTCTGCTTCACATGGGCTGGGAATCCTTTCCATGTTGTAGGGGGTCTCTGGGCGATGACCCTGTCCCCCCAGCATGTCCTATTTATGTCAGTGTTGAGATTTCTGTCAGTTGCTTCTGTGCGCGTGTTTGCTTGGAGCCTAGGAGGTGGAACATGTCCATGTCACCCAGGTCGGACATAGCCATGTGTGTCAGGCACAGATCACCTCAGAGCAGACGGGCTGAGAAGGTATACAGCCAGAGTCCCCTCGGTCGGGCAGCATGTGACACATGTCTCAGCACCTTTATCCCTGTGTTGTGGAATGTTTGTTGTCCTTCCGAGTGCTGCAGGTGTCAGGTTAGGTACATCCCAGATGTGGCGTTGTACGCAATCATTGGTCTGATGTGTGAAGAGTACAGGGGTACAATGAACTCCCCTGATGTGGATGTGAATCCCTTCATGACCAGGTGGCCGCAGTGGAATGTCTTCCCAACCACATTGGCAATGTGAGTGTCGACAGAGGTTACCGACAGGTTTGGTACCCATGTCCCTGATCACGTCCACCGGTTTTAATGGATGACCACCTAAATGGTAAGTCGGGGTGAACATGTCTTTCCCACTGGGTAGGTGTACACCTTCCCTGGCATGTAGCATCAGGCCATGGCTCTGGCACCAGTTATCCATTTCTATGAGACCCCAGGTGGATGTCCGTGTCTGATGGGGTGTTGAGTATGGTGGCCGGTGTGCAGTCATCTGCATATCTTGTCTGCCACAATCCCCTATGTTTGCATGCACATTGTAAAGTTGAATGCCGAACAGGAGGGGGCCCAGGACTGAGCCCTGTGGGCCACCACTTGAGAGCAGCTTGGAGTCTGACATGGCACCAGGAACACAAACCCTGTGTGGTGTGACCTCCATCCAGTTGGCAAACCATCATGTGACATATGTCTCCACATGTACGCTGGTGAGCCTTTCCATGATGCCCACGTGGAGTGTGGTTTGAACGCTCCCGCCAGGTCATGGTAGTCTGTGCAAACTGACGTACCCCCATCAATGGCCTTAGTGACCCCTCCAGACAGGTCGAGCAGGTTTGGGAGGCAGGATCTGCCCTTGACTAAGTCAATGTGGGTATGTTCCGGTATTGGCTGTACACCAATGACTCTATTTATGGGCTCCAGTATGGACCTCCCCACAGCTTTGCAGACAAGGCTTGTCAAGCTGATAGGGCAGGGATGTCTACAGTCCATAAGAGCACTACCCTGGTGTAGTGGGACCACAGTTGCCGTATGCCATCCATCAGGGACGTAGCCCGTAGTAAGCCTAAGATGAAACAGCGGCCTTATGTGCGGGGTGAGGGCCTCAATGAGGTTGTGTAGCACACAGCCAGGGAAACCATCTGGTCCCATTGATGCTGTGTTCACCGCTTAACAGATATCAGCTCTCTCCTGGGCATACGGGATGTTTGGGAGGCTAGACTCTGGTGGGATGGATACGTCCCCTCCTGGGGGGGGGGTAGATGTATGCATGGAACATGTCCGCTGGTTTGTTGACAATGTCTGTGGGTTCAGTGATCATTGTACCATTCTG
This sequence comes from Protopterus annectens, assembly GCF_019279795.1. NCBI lineage: Eukaryota > Metazoa > Chordata > Ceratodontiformes > Protopteridae > Protopterus > Protopterus annectens. Next base: position 572,778,932 of record NC_056735.1, read on the forward strand.
GAGTAATTCCGGGCATGACTGTGTGCTCCCACCCATGTTCCTACCACAGCTAAGGAAGGCCCTATGGTTGTCTCATGTGTCCGTTAAAGTACCACTCCCACAGGCGGCCTTGGAAGATTGCATGAGTGATCGTATGTTAACGCCGGTATTAATCAGTGATGCCTTCCCTGGTACTGATATTGGCCTGTCATGTATTAGCTCCAACTCTTGTTGTACAGTATGTCAATGGCTGGGGTCCACCAGACCATGTGCCTGCCTTCGGTGGACAAGGTCCTGATGTTATCAGGATCGCTTGGTGCAGACATTTCTGGGGGTGCTCATAGAAGGCATTTGTAAGGGTTTCAGCAGTGTGGCCTGTGTTTACCACTGGCATGGAGGCCTTGTAGGGTACCACACCGGTCGTATGACATGTGTGGTTCGCTGTGGAGAGGTCGTCACTGTGGACTCCCATGCCGGTGTTGGGTGCAGGATGCGGATCTCCAGTGGGTTCACTATACGGTCTGACATCACCAATGAGGGATGTACATCCTGTGTGGAGCATATCGTCCCCATGTGTGATGATCAGACCTAGTATACGTCCCCCCCATGTGGGTATGGTGCATGGTTGTTCCACAGCATTCAGGTGTATGAACACCTGGGACCTTTGGTGTAGGGTGTTGTGTCCTGGGTAATGTTCCCAGTCTATGTATGGGTGGTTGATGTCACCCAATATGACGGTGTTGTGAGAGCATTCACACTCACCAGTGTCTTCAAGAAGGCTGTGCAGGTATCCTGGGTTTGGGAGGGTAGTCTGTAGCATGCAACAAACTGTAGGGCAGTCCTACCCATGGTTAATTGCACCTGGATATTCCCGCTGCTACGTGCATCTCTGGCAACATGGAGGTGTGTGTACCCTTCATGGAAATGGAGACTCCCCCTCCTTCTGTGTTAGGTCCGGGTTATGGTCCTGAATGCGTGATGTGGGGTATGACCCGATAGTGCTGGTGTGCTCTCAGCAGCCCTGATCAATGTTTCAGTCACAGCACTGACATCGATGTCCTCCATACTGAGGAGGGCATTTGAGGGTGTGCAGCTTGGCCGTAGACCACTGGCAGTGAGCAGTATTACCCTGTGTGTTCTCCAGGTTTGTAGTGTAGGGTGGTAGGTTTATCATTCCAGCCATGCCTGCAGTGGGCACTGTGGGGGTGGCAGGTGCCTTAGCCAAACCCTTGAAGACCAGGGGCGACAGGTGTGAGCCATACCATCCAAAGGGGCGTGGCGTGCCAAGCATGTCATCACAGGTATGAGGAATCTGGATCCTCAGACTGACACGGTAACCAGGCACATTATCAAGGGTGACCACTTTGAGCCAGTATAGTGGCATCATACTTGATGAGGGTGGGATACTGCCCAGGGTCAGGGACATGCCGGCCTGGGCTACACAATCTGAGTGGCCCTCTATGTCTCCTTTAATGTATCCCAGGGTGGTATGTCTCCAGTCATTGACACCAGCATGGGCAATGACCGCGTCGTACCTGTACATGCTGCGGAGTGACCTGAGTGCATGTGTTATGTGGCATATTCCAGCGCCCGGCAGGCAGCCTACTGTGATCATTCCCTTGTTCTGTCTGGTGGGTGGGACGTCGGTGTGTCTGACAGTGGCGTCACCCATTACAGGTGTGTCTGGCAGTGTGTGTGTTGCCTTTGTGGCTCTGACAGTTTAACACACTGACGTTGAGAACTACGTGTTGCATGTCCTATGTCTTGTGAAGGCAGTTGCTTGTGTGTCTGCTTCAGAGGGCTCGTTAGGTTCGTGACATGTCTTAACAGTGCCTCCAGGTATGTCTTAGTGTGTTCATGTGTTTGATTAGCATTTGCGATAGTCACATGTGACACTGGGTATGTGGTGTGCATGGTGTCCTTCCCCTCCCGCGTGGTCTTGCCGGTCATGGTGTGAGAGAGCACAGCCCCCTGTCTGGCTATATAGTTGCGTCTGTCACATGTATTATGTTCATTGGGGGAGGTGCGGCTTGTCTATGTCCATGCGGCACCTGTAACAGTAGCCAGGACGCCCAGATTCACCATCTGAACAGGAGAGGTCGCTAGCAATTGACCCTTCGACATGCCAGAAAACGTGAATGCATTTGCTGTGTAACCGGGTCAGAAGGCACCTATAGGAAAGTGGGTACACAAGGGGGTTCTAGGCCAGTGTAGTACTCCATTTAGTATACATGTACTTTACCTATGTAGGAATACTATGGGAGCAGGTGCAGAGCTCTTGTGATATAGAGAATAGACAGTCGGGATTGCAGGAAGAGAGGCCATACACATACACCTGCGGAGCACGGAGCTGGATACAGTGTAATGTTGCTTACACGGTACATGACGCACATGTCCACACATATACTGCACCTGACGCCTGTGGTCAGTGCCACATGCTACGGTGGACAGAGACATCACATACATGGCATGACACAGTATAGGTATGGTGACATTCTGCAGGTGTCGTATGCAGTGTGCTGGCTACTGACCGCAGGTGTCACCTGTCAGCTGTGGTGCACGGTGTTCGACAGTCGGATGCTGTACCGGTACAGGAATATGCCCGCATTCGTGGTGCGTACACCTCTATGGCACACACAACATTGTGTGCAGATGGGGACACCTGTCTGTGTGGTCAGCACCCTCACAAGACAATGCACCGATGCGCCGTGTCACAGGGGGTGGTCTTGCACAGGTGGCCAGTAAGGCTCACAGGTATGGCAATGACAGGGCTGTACAATGCAGCACCAGTACGGGATGGTCACCCTGTGTGGTCAGTGTCCAGTCACAACACTATATCTGCATACACCCTCTCAACAGGCAGCAGACATACACACATGTTGACACACTGACATGGTGGTGGCCACACATGTCTACATGTAGGGATGACGTGTTGCATGTACTACACCATCCACATCGATGCACCCCACACTGAGGTAGGTACAGATCTCTACCATGGTGTACAGTGATGTGTGGCATGTGGCACATAGTCCCCCCGATCTGTGGCATACATGGGCACACATTCCTGCACACATGTTGGTGCTAGGAATGCCACACCCGCTACATGGGATTTGTGCAGGCGTGCAGCAGTATGTGGTGCATCCTGCGTACTACCACTGTATCTGGCAGCAGTGCCAATATCTGCACTTGGGAGGTGGTAGGGGTTACAGTGGCAACGTGACATATGGTCGATCACGCATGGCCGATGGGTATGCATCATGGCAGTGCTGTCATGTAAAGGTGACATAGCAGACTGTATGCACATGGCAGGGTAGGATGGTGTGTGACACACCTGTGACCAGCACCTGCACACATGCATGTGGACAGGTGTTTAAACGAATGGTGTACACACAGATTGCCATGCGTGCTGTTACTATGCCACCATCTGATGGCCCCCATGATGGGTATGCATGTGGGAGGGGGTTGCAACTGTGTTACGGACACCAGACACCGCTCCTGCATGGCTGCACCGTGCACAGTACACGTGTCACATGCATCCCCTGTTGCCATGTGTGTATGCATTGCTACGTTGTGACATGTGTGTTAACATACATGGAACATGTACTGTGGTATGGTATCACAGCTGTCACAGGCAAACTGTACAAGGGTATGTGTCCCAGTGAACACCGCTACACCCTGTAGGGGGTGCATACCACAGAAATGTGTCCGCCTTCCCTTTGTGTGTGTATTACCGCATACACCTGTGTTATGCATGTGATACATCACAGGCTTCGTATGTGTCCTGCGTGCAGTCCATGCACACAGCCAGGGAACCACATATGTGACATATCCAGACATTGTTTCACTGTGGTACAGCTGCAGTCATGTGTCATACCTGTGTCAGGCCCGTGGTATGTGTGGAGCACGCCTGTCCGTGTATACCGGTACGGGTGGACTACATCACACCTGTGGCATCATTGATAGTACATGTGTACTCTGCACGACGGACGTACACCACCACATAGTCTTCTGGACATATGTCACATGCAGTTACTGGACCATGAGGCATACTGCTGCAGTGATGACATGGTGCTGGCATAGCAGCTACAGTGTTCACTACGGTGTGTACATGTTCAGCCTGCACCCGTGACTCCTGTGCTGTCATCTGTGTGTGTACGTGTGACTGCATGTGTGTCCACCCTGTGCATGTGTACGGGTTTACCTGGCCGTGACTTGTGGTGTGTGCACTCCGTCTGCATGCCGGATGGCACGTAGCACATACTACGTGTGTGAGCATGGCCGGGTTGCTGTTGTGTGGGTGGACACACACGACGGTCCACATTCTGCCTCCCATGCCGTTGCCCCATGTGTATGCAAGTCTGCACTGTGCCGATTCTATGTGTCTGAGCATGCCCAGTAAGCAGCTGTGTAGATGGACACACAGTACAGTGCACACCGCGCCCATCTGCAGTGATACCCCGTGTGCATGCCTGTTTCCCCTTCGCAACTGCCACGTCTGTGGCATGGCCGGGTTGCTGTTGTGTGGGTGGACACACACGACGGTCCACATTCTGCCTCCCATGCTGTCACCCCATGTGTATGCAAGTCTGCACTGTGCCGATTCTAAGTGTCTGAGCATGCCCAGTAAGCAGCTGTGTAGAAAGACACACAGTACAGTGCACACCGCGGCCGTCTGCGTTGATACCCCGTGAGCATGTCTGTCTCACCTTCGCAACTGCTAGGTGTCAGAGGTATGGCCAGTACACCATTCGGGGGTACACACTGCAGTCGGCACCGATGTCTGCTACTAGGCGTGTAGCCATGGCCAATGACATCCTGCATAGCCGTGGTGACCATCCAGGTGACTCATATGTGGCTGTTATGCCACAATGGCTGCCTACATCCTGCACGCCGGATGCCCTCTCATAGGGTAGATTGTATGTGGTGCATCCCGTATTCATGTCGTAATGTACTGCTCCGTAGTTGGTTGGTATTCCTGACTGCAGCACTACCGTGTTACTGTACGGCCACCTTGGGATGGTAACAGGCTGTGTGACTGCGCACTCTGTCTTCATTCCCATCGGCCGCCTTGCCTCTGCAGATGATACCACCCACCTAGGGGTATGCCTCCTGACAGTGCTGTGCTCAGTAAAATAGGTAGCGCGTTCTGTAAATGCATCATGCTGTAGTGAGTTCATGTAAGTAGGCGTAGGTTCGACTCCCAGCCCTTCCCCTGTGTGTGTGTGTGTGTGTGTTTCCAGCTGCCTCTGCAGTTAAACAAGCTTTTAGACGCTTCGGAACACATACCTTGGCTATTGTCGGCTATTCCCTTACAGGTGATGTCACCCGCATAGAAGTATGCCTCTGACAGCGCTGTGCTCAGTAATCTCGGTAGCGCGTTCTGTAAATGTATCATGCTGTAATGAATTCATGTAGGTAGGCGTAGGTTCGACTCCCGGCTCTTCCCTGTGTGTGTGTGTGTGTGTGTGTGTGTTTCCAGCTGCCTCTGCAGATAAACATGCTTTTAGACGCTTCGCAACACATACCTTGGCTATTGTCAGCTATTCCCTTACGGGTGATGTCACTCGCCTAGAAGTATGCCTCTGACAGCATTGTGCTCAGTAATCTCGGTAGCGCGTTCTGTAAATGCATCATGCTGTAGTGAATTCATGTAGGTAGGCGTAGGTTCGACTCCCGGCCCTTGTGTCTGTGTGTGTGTGTGTGTGTGTGTGTGTGTGTGTGTGTGTGTGTGTGTGTTTCCAGCTGCCTCTGCAGATAAACATGCTTTTAGACGCTTTGCAACACATACCTTGGCTATTGTCAGCTATTCCCTTACGGGTGATGTCACCCGCCTAGAAGTATGCCTCTGACAGCGCTGTGCTCAGTAATCTCGGTAGCGCATTCTGGAAATGCATCATGCTGTAGTGAATTCATGTAGGTAGGTGTAGGTTCGACTCCCGGCCCTTCTCTGTGTGTGTGTGTTTCCAGCTGCCTCTGCAGATAAACATGCTTTTAGACGCTTCGCAACACATACCTTGGCTATTGTCAGCTATTCCCTTACGGGTGATGTCACTCGCCTAGACGTATGCCTCTGACAGTGCTGTACTCAGTAATCTTGGTAGCGCGTTCTGTAAATGCATCATGCTGTAGTGAATTCATGTAGGTAGGCGTAGGTTCGACTCCCAGCCCTTCAATGTGTGTGTGTTTTAAGCTGCTTCTGCAGATAAACATGCTTTTAGATGCTTCGCAACACATACCTTGGCTATTCTCAGCTATTCCCGTACGGGTGATGTCACCCACCTAGAAGTATGCCTCTGACAGCGCTGTGCTCAGTAATCTCGGTAGCGCGTTCTGTAAATGCATCATGCTGTAGTGAATTCATGTAGGTAGGCGTAGGTTCGACTCCCGGCCCTTCTCTGTGTGTGTGTGTGTGTGTGTGTGTGTGTGTGTGTGTGTGTGTTTCCAGCTGCCTCTGCAGATAAACATGCTTTTAGACGCTTCGCAACACATACCTTGGCTATTGTCAGCTATTCCCTTACGGGTGATGTCACCCGCCTAGAAGTATGCCTCTGACAGCGCTGTGCTCAGTAATCTCGGTAGCGCGTTCTGTAAATGCATCATGCTGTAGTGAATTCATGTAGGTAGGCGTAGGTTCGACTCCCGGCCCTTCCTTGTGTGTGTGTGTTTCCAGCTGCCTCTGCAGATAAACATGCTTTTAGATGCTTCGCAACACATACCTTGGCTATTGTCAGCTATTCCCTTACGGGTGATGTCACCCACCTAGAAGTATGCCTCTGACAGCGCTGTGCTCAGTAATCTCGGTAGCGCGTTCTGTAAATGCATCATGCTGTAGTGAATTCATGTAGGTAGGCGTAGGTTCGACTCCCGGCCCTTCTCTGTGTGTGTGTGTGTGTTTCCAGCTGCCTCTGCAGATAAACATGCTTTTAGACGCTTCGCAACACATACCTTGGCTATTGTCAGCTATTCCCTTACAGGTGATGTCACCCACCTAGAAGTATGCCTCTGACAGCGCTGTGCTCAGTAATCTCGGTAGCGCGTTCTGTAAATGCATCATGCTGTAGTGAATTCATGCAGGTAGGCGTAGGTTCAACTCCTGGCCCTTCTCGGTGTGTGTGTGTGTGTTTCCAGCTGCCTCTGCAGATAAACATGCTTTTAGATGCTTCACAACACATACCTTGGCTATTGTCAGCTATTCCCTTACGGGTGATGTCACCCGCCTAGAAGTATGCCTCTGACAGTGCTGTGCTCAGTAATCTCGGTAGCGCATTCTGTAAATGCATCATGCTGTAGTGAATTCATGTAGGTCGGCGTAGGTTCAACTCCCGGCCCTTCCCTGTGTCTGTGTGTGTGTGTGTTTTCAGCTGCCTCTGCAGATGAACATGCTTTTAGATGCTTCGCAACACATACCTTGGCTATTGTCAGCTATTCTCCTACGGGTGATGTCACCCGCCTAGAAGTTTGCCTCTGACAGCGCTGTGCTCAGTAATCTCGGTAGCGCGTTCTGTAAATGCATCATGCTGTAGTGAATTCATGTAGATAGGCGTAGGTTCAACTCACGGCCCTTCTCTGTGTGTATGTGTGGTGTGTGTGTTCACAGCTTCCCTAGTAGAGTGTAGTTATTTTAGACGCTTGGCTACACATACCTTGGCTATCGGCGACTATTCCTTTATGGATGTTGTCACCCACCTGGACATGTGCCTCTGACGGTGCTGTGTTTGGTGGTCCACGTAGCGCGTTCCATACCTGTGTCATACTGTTGTGCGGTTGGGTATGTGGGGGTGTGGTCAATCACCATGCCTGCCACATGTGTGTGTGTCTATGCTCCCAGCTGCATGGGTTCATAAGGTATGGCTTTAGAGTTTCTGCAGAACACTCATATCCTGCCGCCATCCCTGTGTTTGTGGATGGTGAGACGCAGCTCGTGGACTGCCTGTGTGCCTGCTGTGGTTGGCGACCTCCGTAGCGTGTTCTCCACGTGCACCCTGCTATGGTGGGGTGGGGTGGTGCTGTGTACGTTACACTCACGGGCTTGCCACATGTGTCCGTCTGTATCTCTGTCATTGTATAGCTACATACCTATGTTGTGCCCATAGCGCTGCTCTTGCATGGACAGCTGTCTGTCCCATGTATCGCATATTGGCACGGCTGACACATAGAACTGTGGTACGATGCATATCCACTCATTGTCCATGCAACATCCGTATTCCAGAACACCTAAGAGACATCCGCTGGATATCGTGGCAGACAGCTATCCTTGCTGTACTGACACTGTACCCGTACACGCCATAAACCTTGTGTGTAATTGCCTATTTATGGTGTGTGTATGTCTAACTGTGCTGTATGCATGGTCGTGTGTGTGTCCCGCTATAGCCATCTGTGCAGGTGTCGCCACTATGGGTAATCCTTGGCTATAGGGCTCCATGGCGCCCACCAGCACAACACATGGTTCCCCCATCCTGGTATACCTACATGACATACCTACTGGACAGGTGGCCCTACTAGTGCGGCGCCCTAGGCATCCGCAGGATTGGCGTATGCCTACGGCCGGCTATGAGCACATCACAAGGCATACGTCTACATTCAGTGTTTCTGAGCTAGGTTATAATACCAGAGGGGGGACCTCATCAACTACGCTTTGGAATGCGGATTTAGATAGGTTATTGGGTGGAGGGTTGACCACACACCAGGGCTGACTGATTAAACACTGATGAATCTGCATTTGAGAAGCAGGTGGCTTAAACCCCCATAACAGAAATGTAGTTTAGGTACAGATATACAGTTAACACACATTAGTCCACTCTTTCAGTTGTGTACCACTGTATTACATTGATATGATATGCATATCTCCTATATATATTGTTAGATCTTTGACTGATGAGTATTAGGCATAGTACAATATCATATAATACATGTGTTAATAGGATGTTTTTGTAGATGTTAATATATGTGTGTGTAGTTAACATTGCGCCTGTGCTTTATATGCTGTGGTTTCATGTTCATTGTTTGCTGAGGAAGTAACCAATGAAAGTGTAAGGGGGGATACTTAAAGCCTGGATGCTTTTATGTTATGTCGTCTGGCCAGACCTACGGGTGAAAGCGCTTACATGTCTATGAAGGAACCTTTGTATACCATTTGTGACCTGTCCTGGATAATGTCTACGTTGACTGTTTCATCTACCTATGTGTGTTTTGGATTGTGTGCCATAAGGTGCCAGCGGTTCTTTGATGTTGATTCGGTGTATTCCATGGTCAATTGACATTAATCCTATTAATTCACTGAAGGATGTTCTTCATAAGTGGGAACGCCACAGTTTGACCATCCTATGACCTTCCTAGCTGACGTTGTTATTGTGCCATTGGTATGTGTTCCACAGGTCGCCCATTTGTTCCACTGTATGGAAGCGAGTGATCCCCATTTTGGTGCTGGCAGATTGAGTGCTCTGTACGCCGGTATTCGCACGGCGGTCTGACTTTGTATGGGGAGTGTCTACTGTAGTCCCTATCTGTATTTCCTGTGTTATGCCTTACTGCAGCTGTGTACTTCCACCAGGTTTGCAGTTATGGGTGCCATCTTGGTCGTACGTTTGTCCATCCATGGGAATTGCCTACTGGACACTGGTATAGGGCTGTACTAATTTCACAGCTGCGTTTAGCATTCTCCGGTGGATGATTTGCATTATTGGTGGGGAGTAAGGCATGTGCTATACCCACATCCCTCCCACGGGGCGGGACAACGGATTATCTGCCAAACAACACCGAGCCCCATTTCTGCATACCCAGGATCCCATGGCTGCAACCCTCGACGGTACCCATTACACATCCGTCATGTGTGCGGGAATGGGATGTGGATGCACTTCTATGGACTCTACAATCTGTGGATTTCTGTTCATATGTCCTGCATTTCATGGACACTTGTCATCAACCTTGAACACAATGGTGGTGCATATGTCTGGCTGTGCCGTAGTCACGGCTATCAGTTCTTCTGGGTCTCTCGATCGCAGCTGGTTGACATTGCGTACGGATGAATTTTTGGGTCCTAAAATGGACACCGATGTGCTAATGTAAAGTGTAGAACTTGTTGGACTGTGTCCATCTGGCCAGTGGGTTTGACTGCTGCTGTATGTTCCCCAATCGCGGATGTCTGTTTGACTACCCATATTATGTAGTGCTACGTTAACCAGGTTTTTCTAGACTGAACACAAATGGTGTAAATCCAATGATGCAGGCTAACAAATGCTTTAAGTAATCCTCAGATGTTCCATTAGGAAATTACCGCCACAGTATTGTCAAAATAACACAACCAAAACATGTAGATCCTATTAATTCATTGAAGGATGTTCTTTATAAGTGTGAACGCCATAGTTTACAGATCCTAAGACCTTCCTAGTTGACGTTGTTGGTGTGCCATTAGTATGTGTTCCGCAGGTCGCCCATTTGTTCCGCAGTATGGTAGCGAGTGATCCCCATTTTCTTGCTGGCAGATTGAGTGCTGTGTACGCCGGTATTCGCACGGCGGTCTGACTTTGTATGGGGAGTGTGTAATGTAGTCCCTATCTGTATTTCCTGTGTTATGCCTTACTGCAGCTGTGTACTTCCACCAGGTTTGCAGTTATGGGTGCCATCTTGGTCGTACGTTTGTCCATCCATGGGAATTGCCTACTGGACACTGGTATAGGGCTGTACTAATTTCACAGCTGCGTTTAGCATTCTCCGGTGGATGATTTGCATTATTGGTGGGGAGTAAGGCATGTGCTATACCCACATCCCTCCCACGGGGCGGGACAACGGATTATCTGCCAAACAACACCGAGCCCCATTTCTGCATACCCACGATCCCATGGCTGCAGCCCTCGACGGTACCCATTACACATCCTTCATGTGTGTGGGACTGGGATGTGGACGCACTTCTATGGACTCGACCATCTGGGGATTTCTGCTCATATGTCCTGCATTTCATGGACACTTGTCATCAACCTTAAACACGCTGGTGGTGCATATGTCTAGCTGTGCCGTAGTCACGGCTGTTACACTTTCAGCGTCGCTCGCTCCATCTTGTATCTATTGCATAGGGTTATATTTTTGGAGTCCTACAATGGACACCAATGTGCATATGTAAAGTGTAGAACTTGTTGGACTGTGTCCATCTGGCCAGTTGGTTTGACTGCTGCTGTATGTTCCCCAATCATGGATGTCTGTTTGACTACCCATATTATGTAGTGCTACGTAAACCGGGATTGTCTAAACTGAATCCAAATGGTGTAAATCCAATGATGCAGGCTAACAAATGCTTTAACTAATCCTCAGATGTCCCATTAGGATATTTCCACCTCTGTATTGTCACAATCACACAACCAAAACATGTAGATCCTATTAATTCATTGCAGGATGTTCTTTATAAGTGGGAACGCCAATGTTTAAACATCCTATGACCTTCCTAGTAGACGTTGTTGGTGTGCCATTAGTATGTGTTCCAGGTCGCCCATTTGTTCCGCAGTATGGAAGCGGGTGATCCCCATTTTCTTGCTGCCAGATTGAGTGCTGTGTACGCCGGTATTCGCACGGCGGTCTGACTTTGTATGGGGAGTGTGTACTGTAGTCCCTATGTGTATTTCCTGTGTTATGCCTTACTGCAGCTGTGTAATTCCACCCGGTTTGCAGTTATGGGTGCCATCTTGGTCGTACGTTTGTCCATCCATGGGAATTGCCTACTGGACACTGTTATAGGGCTGTACACATTTCACAGCTGCGTTTAGCATTCTCCGGTGGATGATTTGCATTATTAGTGGGGAGTAAGGCATGTCCTATACCCACATCCCTCCCACTGGGCGGGACAACGGATTATCTGCCAATCAACACCGAGTCCCATTTCTACATACCCACGATCCCATGGCTGCAACCTTCGATGGTACCCATTACACACCCTTCAGGTGTGCGGGAATGGGATGTGGACGCACCTCTATGGACTCGTCAGTCTGGGGATTTCTGTTCATATGTCCTGCATTTCATGGACACTTGACATCAACCTTAAACACGCTGATGGTGCATATGTCTAGCTGTGCCGTAGTCATGGTTGTCAGTTCTTCTGGGTCTTTCAATCGCAGCCGGTTGACATTGCGTACGGATAAATTTTTGGGGTCCTACAATGGACACCAATGTCCATATGTAAAGTGTAGAATGTGTTGGACTGTGTCCATGTGGCCAGTGGGTTTGACTGCTGCTGTATGTTCCCCAATCACGGATGTCTGTTTGACTACCCATATTATGTAGTGCTACGTAAACCGGGATTGTCTAAACTGAACCCAAATGGTGTAAATCCAATGATGCAGGCTAAGAGATGCTTTAACTAATCCTCAGATGTCCCATTAGGAAATCTCCGCCTCTGTATTGTCACAATCACACAACCAACACATGTAGATTCTATTAATTCATTGAAGGATGTTCTTTATAAGTGGGAACGCCATAGTTTGAACATCCTATGACCTTCCTAGTAGACGTTGTTAGTGTGCCATTAGTATGTGTTCCGCAGGTCGCCCATTTGTTCCGCAGTATGGAAGCGAGTGATCCCCATTATCCTGCTGGCAGATTGAGTGCTGTGTACGCCGGTATTCGCACACCGGTCTGACTTTGTATGGGGGGTGTGTACTGTGGTTCCTATCTGTATTTCCTGTGTTATGCCTTACTGCAGCTGTGGAATTACACCGGGTTTGCAGTTATGGGTGCCATCTTGGTCGTACATTTGTCCGTCCATGGGAATTGCCTAATGGACACTGGTATAGGGCTGTACACATTTAACAGCTGCATTTAGCATTCTCCGGTGGATGATTTGCATTATTAGTGCGGAGTAACGCATGTGCTATACCCACATCCCTCCCATGGGGCGGGACAACGGATCATCTGCCAATCAACACTGAGCCCCATTTATGCATACCCACGATCCCATGGCCACAACCCTCGACGGTACCCATTGCACATCCTTCATGTGTGCGGGAATGGGATGTGGACGCACTTCTATGGACTCGACAATCTGGGGATTTCTGTTCATATGTCCTGCATTTCATGGACACTTGTCATCAACCTTGAACACGCTGGTGGTGCATATATCTAGCTGTGCCGTAGTCACGGTTGTCACCTCTTCTGGGTCTCTCGATCGCAGCTGGTTGACATTGCGTAGGGATAAATATTTGGGGTCCTACAATGGACACCAATGTGCATATGTAAATGTGTAGAACATGTTGGACTGTGTCCATCTGGCCAGTGGTTTTGACTGCTGCTGTATGTTCCCCAATTGCGGATGTCTGTTTGACTACCCATATTATGTAGTGCTACGAAACCCATGTTTTTCTACAATTAACCCAAATGGTGTTAATCTAATGCTGCAGGTTAGCAACTGCTTTAACTAATCCTCAGAAGTCCCATTAGGAAATATCCGCCACTGTATTGTCAATATAACACAGCCGGAACATGTAGAACCTATTAATTCATTGAAGGATGTTCTTTATAAGTGGGAAAGCCATAGTTTAAACATCCTATGACCTTCCTAGTTGACGTTGTTGGTGTGCCATTAGTATGTGTTCCACAGGTCTCCCATTTGTTCCGCAGTATGGCAGCGAGTAATCCCCATGTTGTTGCTGGCAGAATGAGTGCTGTGTACGCCGGTATTCGCACGGCGGTCTGACTTTGTATGGGGAGTGTCTACTGTCGTTCCCATCTGTATTTCCTGTGTTATGCCTTACTGCAGCTGTGTAATTCCACCGGGCTTGCAGGTATGGGTGCCATCTTGGTCGTAGGCTTGTCCATCCATGGGAATTGCCTACTGGACACTGGTATGGGCTGTACACATTTCACACCTGCATTTAGCATTATCCGGTGGATGCTTGGCATTATTAGTGGGGAGTAGGTCATGTGCTACACCCACATCCCTCCCACGGGGCGGGACAACAAATTATCTGCCAAACAACACCGAGCCCCATTTCTGCATACCCAGGATCCCATGGCTGCAACCCTCGACGGTACCCATTACACATCCTTCATGTGTGCGGGACTGGGATGTGGATGCACTTCTATGGTCTCGACAATCTGGGAATGTCTGTTCATATGTCCTGCATTGCATGGACACTTGTCATCAACCTTAAACAAGCTGGTGGTGCATATGTCTGGCTGTGCCGTAGTCACGGCTATTCACTCCTTTCAGGTCTCTCGATCGCAGCTGGTAGATGTGGCGTACGGAACAATTTTTGGGGTCCTACAATGGACACCGATGTGCATATGTAAAGTGTAGAACTTGTTGGACTGTGTCCATCTGGCCAGTGGGTTTAACTGCTGCTGTATGTTACCCAATCGCGGATGACTGTTTGACTACACATATTATGTAGTGCTACGACAACCAGTTTATTCTGAACTGAACCCAAATTGTGTAAATCCGATGATGCAGGTTAGCAACTGGTTTAAATGAACCTCAGAAGTCCCAATGTGAGATATCCGCCACTGTATTGTCAAAACTTACACCACCAAAACATGTAGACCCTACTAATTCATTGAAGGATGTTCTTTATAAGTGGGAACGCCATAGTTTAACCTTCCTATGACCTTCCTAGTTGACATTGTTGGTGTGCCATTAATATGTGTTCACGTCGCCCATATGTTCCGCGGTATGGAAGCGAGTGATCCCCATATTCTTGCTAGCAGATTGGTTGCTGTGTACGCCGGGATTCGCACGGCGGTCTGGATTTCTATGGGGAGTGTCTACTGTAGTTCCCATCTGTATTTCCTGTGTTATGCCTTACTGCAGCTGTGTAATTCCACCGGGCTTGCAGGTATGGGTGCCATCTTGGTTGTAGGCTTGTCCATCCATGGGAATTGCCTACTGGACACTGGTATGGGCTGTACACATTTCACACCTGCATTTAGCATTATCCGGTAGATGCTTTGCATTATTAGTGGGGAGTAGGTCATGTGCTACACCCACATCCCTCCCACGGGGCGGGACAACGGATTATCTGCCAAACAACACCGAGCCCCATTTCTGCATACCCAGGTTCCCATGGCTGCAACCCTCGACAGTACCCATTACACATCCTTCATGTGTGCGGGACTGGGATGTGGACGCACATCTATGGACACATCGATCTGGGGATTTCTGTTCATATGTCCTGCATTTCATGGACACTTGTCATCAACCTTAAACACGCTGGTGGTGCATCTGTCTCGCTGTGCCGTACTCACGGCTGTCGTGTCATCTGGTGGACGGTAACGGCTGGATGGAATTCTGTTAGGATAAATTTTTGGGTCCTACAATGGACACCAATGTGCATATGTAAAGTTAGATGTTGCTGGACTGTGTCCAACTGGCCAGTGGTTTTGACTGCTGCTGTACGTTCCCCAATCGTGGATGTCTGTTTGACTACCCATATTACGTGGTGCTACGTAAACCAGGTTTTTTAGGACTGAGAACAAATGGTGTACATCCAAAGATGCAGGTTAGCAACTGCTTTAAATAAACCTCAGACGTCCCAATAGGAAATATCCGTCACTGTATTGTCAACATAACACCACCAGAACATGTAGATCCCCTATGTATTCATTGAAGCATGTTTTCTTTATAAGTGGGAACGCCATAGTTTACATATCCTAGCTGACGTTGTTTTTGTGCCATTGGTATGTGTTCCACAGGTCGCCCATTTCTTCCGTGGTATGGAAGCGAGTGATCCCCATTTTGGTGCTGGCAGATTGAGTGCTGTGTACGCCGGTATTCGCACAGCGGTCCGACTTTGTATGGGGAATGTCTACTGTAGTCCCTATGTGTATTTCCTGTGTTATGCCTTACTGCAGCTGTGTAATTCAACCGGGTTTGCAGTTATGGGTGCCATCTTGGTCGTACGCTTGTCCATCCATGTGAATTGCCTACTGGACACTGGTATAGGGCTGTACACATTTCACACCTGCATTTAGCATTATCCGGTGGATGCTTTGCATTATTGGTGGGGAGTAAGGCAGGTGCTACACCCACATCCCTCCCACGGGGCGGGACAATGGATTATCTGCCACACAACACTGAGCCCTGTTTCTGCATACCCAGGATCCCATGGCTGCAACACTCGACGGTACCCATTACACATCCTTCATGTGTGCGGGACTGGGATGTGGACGCACTTCTATGGACTCGGAACTCTGGGGATTTCTGTCCATATGTCCTGCATTTCATGGACACTTGTCATCAACCTTAATAACGCTGGTGGTGCATATGTCTAGCTGTGCCGTAGTCATGGCTGTTGCTTCTTCTGGTTGAACGATAACAGCTGTATGATGTTCCATAAGTATCAATTTTTGGGTCCTACAATGGACACCAATGTGCATATGTAAAGTGTAGAACTTGTTGGACTGTGTCCATCTGGTGGGTGGTTTTGACTGAACTTCCTAGTTGACGTTGTTGGTGTGCCATTAGTATGTGTTCCACAGGTCACCCATTTGTTCCGCAGCATGGCAGCGAGTAATCCCCATGTTGGTGCTGGCAGATTGAGTGCTGCGTACGCCGGTATTTGCACGGCGGTCTGACTTTGTATGGGGAGTGTCCACTGTAGTTCCCAACTGTATTTCCTGTGTTATGCCTTACTGCAGCTGTGTAATTCCACCGGGTTTGCAGTTATGGGTGCCATCTTGGCCGTACGTTTGTCCGTCCATGGGAATTGCCTACTGGACACTGGTATAGGGCTGTACACATTTCACAGCTGCATTTAGCATTCTCCGGTGGATGTTTTGCATTATTAGTGGGGGGTAAGGCATGTGCTATACCCACATCCCTCCCACGGGGCGGGACAACGGCTTATCTGCCAAACAACACCGAGCCCCATTTCTGCATACCCAGGATCCCATGGCTGCAACACTCGACAGTACCCATTACACATCCTTCATGTGTGCGGGACTGGGATGTGGACGCACGTGTATAGACTCGACAATCTGTGGATTTCTGTTCATATGTCCTGCATTTCATGGACACTTGTCATCAACCTTAAACACGCTGGTGATGCATATGTCTAGCTGTGCCATAGTCACGGCTGTCGCTTCTTCTCGGTGGAATGGCAGCAGCTGGATGATATAGCGTATGGATCAATATTTGGGGTCCTACAATGGACACCAATGTGCATATGTAAAGTGTAGAACTTGTTGTACTGTGTCCATCTGGACAGTGGTTTTGACTGCAGCTGTATGTTCCCCAATAGCGGTTGTCTGACTACCCATATTATGTAGTGCTACGGAAACCAGGTGTTTCATAACTGAATACAAATGGTGTACATCCACGGATGCTGGTTAGCGACTGCTTTCAATAAACCTCAGAAGGCCCAATAGGAAATATCCGCCACTATACTGTCATAATAACACCAGCAAAACATGTAGATCCTATTTAGTCATTGACAGATGTTCTTTATCAGTGTGAACGCCATTGTTTAACCATCCTATGACCTTCCTAGTTGACGTTGTTGGTGTGCCATTAATATGTGTTCCACAGGTCGCCCATTTGTTCCGCAGTATGGAAGCGAGTGATCCCCATTCTCCTGCTGGCAGATTGAGTGCTGTGTATGACGGTAGTCGCACGGCGGTCTGGATTTCTATGGGGTGTGTCTACTGTAGTCCCTATTTGTATTTCCTGTGTTATGCCTTACTGCAGCTGTGTAATTCCACCAGGTTTGCAGTTCTGGGTGCCATCTTGGTCGTACGCTTGTCCATCCATGGGAATTGCCTACTGGACACTGGTATAGGGCTGTACACATTTCACACCTGCATTTAGCAATATCCGGTAGATGCTTTGCATTATTAGTGGGGAGTGAGGCATGTGCTACACCCACATCCCTCCCATGGGGCGGGACAATGGATTATCTGCCAAACAACACCGAGCCCCATTTCTGTATACCCACGATCCCATGGATGAAACCCTCGACAGTATCCATTACACATCCTTCATGTGTGCGGGACTGGGATGTGGACGAACTTCTATGGACTCGACAGTCTGGGGTTTTCTGTTCATATGTCCTGCATTTCATGGACACTTGTCATCAACATTAAACACGCTGGTGGTGCATATGTCTAGCTGTGCCGTGGTCACGACTATCGCTTCTCCTGGTTGAACGATGAAGGCTGGATGGTATTCCATACGGGACAATTTTTGAGTCCTACAATGGACACCAATGTGCATATGTAAAGTGTAGAACTTGTTGGACTGTGTCCATGTGGCCAGTGGTTTTGACTGCTGCTGTATGTTCCCCAATCGCGGATGTCTGCTTGACTACTCATAGTGTGTAGTGCTACGTAAACCAGGTTTTCCAAAACCGAGACCAAATGGTGTACATCCAATGATACAGGTTAACAACTGCTTTAAATAATCCCCAGATGTCCCAGTAGGGAAGTATCGCCACTTTATTGTCAGAATGACACCACCATAACAGGTAGATCACGAGCACTTTGGCCCGGTCCTACCGGGCATTTGCAAATGTAATTAGCAGAAACATATCACTAAATGAATAATAATACATATTTTAATAATAAAGTTAATGTTATGTTATTTGGACAATAGCTTCTGCTATTGACATACGATGCTGTGGGTGGTGCCGGTTACCATACACATGGCTTTCTCAAAGGCCAAATTCACAATTCTAAACACTACTGTGGACTCCTTTAAGGACCCTTAGCCAGTGGTCAACATTACTCAAGCCACTGCATCACTTACATATGCCTTCTACCGGCACCTACAGGACTGCACGGATCAGGCATTCCCTTACCCAACTGTGGGTCTTTGTACCAATGACAAGCATCCAGTGTGGTGTACCCCAGCCATACACAAGCTGTACAATGAGAGGAGGTGGCTACTACAAGACAGAGCAGACTCCTTGTGAGGTATGACACCCTTGCTCATTATATGTGAAGTGCTACAAGCTCTCATGACATAATCTGGGGCAGGTTCCACAGATATATCTCCAAGGACTCGACAGACAATCATACGGCCTTCATTAGCTATGCTGGACACCTGGGAGGTAACTCCCAGATATGCTCTGACTGGGTTCACAATGATGTGAAGTTTACTGAACATACACACATTGCCAACATACTGGCTGACAGGTTCGGTGAAGACATCTCCACCCCCTCCCCCCCCACATGGAGAGATGTCTGTACCAGCGGATTGTGGCCCCCGACTGTTCTGTAATGCACAGGTGGGACATGCTCTCTCCAAGGTAGTGAACACAGCATCCATGGGACCAGCTGGTGTCCCGACTGTGTACTCCGTGATCTCATTGAGGAATTAGACCCACAGTTAGGACAGCTGTTTAATCTTAGCCTCACCTCGGGTATTACGCACTCCAAGTTGTGGCGCACGGCGACTGTAGTCCCACTTCACAGGGGCAGTGCCTCCACTGACCCTGGTTATTACCATGCCATTAGCATGAGAAGCCTTATCTGGAAAGACATGGGGAAGGATCATATTGCAGCCCATAGATGATGACATAGGGGACCTGCATACTTTGCATCCAACCCAGTTTGGCTTGGTCAGGGGCAGATCATGCGTTTAAAACCTGGTTGACGTTTTAGGGACAGTCACCGAGGCCATTGATGAGGGTCATGCAGTCCATACGGCCTACCTCGACCTGGCAAAGGCCTTCAACACAATACCCCCCTCGGGTATCATTGATAAACTCATCGGCTTGGATGTGAACACGTACATCGCAGGATGGGTTGCAAACTGGCTAGGTGACACAACCCATGCGGTCATAGTTGCTGGCAGCATGTCAAACTTACTGCCTGTCACAGGCGGTGTCCCACGGGGCTCTGCCCTGGGTCCACTCTTTTTCTACATCTACATTTCCAAAGTACAAGCACACACAGGGGGGTTAGGGCTGACATTGTTTGTAGATGACTGTGAACCGGGTGCCATAGTGGGATGGACATCTGACACAGATATCCTTCAAAGGGGCCTCACAGATATGGATATCTGCTGTCAGGGACATGGCCTACAGCTAAATGCCGGGTTATGCATAGTCATACCCATCGGGAAGAACAAGGTCACCCCTGTCCGCCATATGGGTGGCAGTCCACCGATCACGGGGGGACTTACCAGGGATCTGGGGACCCAGGTTGTCAGTCACCATTCGTTCGACACACACGTTGCTATCGTGGTTCGGTAGAACTTCTACATTGCCCACCTGATCATGCAGGGATTCACATCTAGATCAGGGTAGGTCATCGTCTCCTTGTACTCATTACTCATTAGACCTATGATTGAGTACATTGCCCCGTTCGGAAGGTATCTGACCCGACACCTACAGCAGCTGGGAAGGCCACATAGGTTCATCGTCAGACAGATGCAGGGTGTCAGGGATTTGTGTTATGCTGCCCCACTGTAAGGACTCCTGCTCCATTCAGTCACATATCACTTGTTCAGTGGTGACCTGTGCCTGACATACGAGGCCATGTCGACCCATATTTGATGACTATGCTTCACCTACTGGATCTACATCCCTCAGAACCACAAGGGCAGGTGACGTGAACCTTGACACGGTCATTAATAGAATGTGTTGGAGTGACACATACATCACCCAGACACTCACTATGCTGTGGAACAACATCACAGTACATGTGAGGCAGAGAACCTTGCTAGCCTTGTTCGAGGGGATCTTGTCCATTGGATGGGGATTGCAGATATACCCCAGGGATTACATCATTGTCACTGCTTGACAGAGGTACAGCAATATAGTAGGCATTTTATCTCCAGACTGGAGGGTTGGCAAAGGAAACATAACTGTGGCCTAGGGTTATGGCTGCCCTTGGGTAGATAGCCTACTCTGTACCTATGGACCTATGAACCTATGTTCATAGTTTGTCCCATTCACACTTGTCTATCCCCTATCCTCATTCTTATGTGTATATTTCTGTGGCACATGATTGAACTATGTATTACCTGCAGGTATGCTGTCTACAGTGCACATACGTCACAGTTGATTACAGTGTATCTGTGTACCTACTTCTGTGATACTGAGGACTACCACACATCCTTCACAGCATTACATGCATATGTCCATTCTATTATTCTTTGGCCTGAGGGGGGGTGTTAAGGCAACGGTTACACGTGTCCCTGTTTGTGCACGCATCATGGTGGTCTTTGACCAGCCTCCGTTGCTGTCGTGGGATGGACGGTAGTGTTGGTGTGTATTTGGCATGTGTTTTCACTGCCGGTACATCTGTGGGAGGTGGGGTTGGCACATGTTCCTCTTTGCAGGGGGCCCCATCCTGGACATTTGTGTCATGCATCAACACTTAGCACGTGCCATATGTCCTGTGCTATTCCCACAGTCGTGTATGCCTTCCTGCATTACTACTGCATGTTACTGGCTGTTTGTATCTGGTAAGCATGGCTATTATGGTGGATAGCTTGGCCCATTCCCATGCTATGACATACCCATCCATCCAGGCATATACATGTTATTCCGTCCTTTGCGTTGGCCGTGGGTGTTTGGCCATCTGGCAATGCTACTCTCAACGTGTGATGTCCCACCTTCCCCTTGTGTGCCTGTGGCACCCTGTTGGGGCGTCCTGCTTGGTGGGCAGATGTTCTGCCATATGTGTTGTGTTTGACATGTCTACATAGCTAATCATCGGCACGGTGGCTGAACATACCGCCTTGTCCAGATGTGTACAGTTATGGGCACCGTGGCGTGTGCACACCTATGGGGTTTCGACAGGTCCATACCACATGCGGGATGTACACATTCTGCCGACACATTCACATGCAGCCATTTGGGTATCTGTACCTGAGGTGGGATGTTAACATGTGGGGTACATATTTGCCCGCGTGGCACTGCCTAGGACAATACTTCTTACTACATTTCAGGTATGCCCATTGTGTGTAGGTGTGTAGCTGCGCAAGGCTGCTAGCTGGGTTGGGTGCACGGTCGTACATGGGTGCGGGTTACATGCTATGACAGAGCTGTTGTGTATTACATTTGCATGCATGAGTTCTGCTTCTGGATATTACGCTTAGGCATATGCCGTCCTATGTGTATGCGACGAGCACGTTGCTGGGTGTAGTACATGTTGCTATGCACATGTTTGCCTGTGTTTAGGGTATCTTGTTTCCTTCTTGTTGTTATATCGACACGGCTACCCGGCTGTGTACTCTCACTACTGCTGGTGACCATGCCCATGTCGCTACTTCTATGTCGGTGCGGCGCGCTGACATGCTGCGGTACACCTTCACTGGGTATGCCCACTGACAGTGCATTGCGGGACGGACATGGTATTACGCGTAGCCTTTGTTCCTTGGACGGGTACACTTTGGACTTCGTGGGTTAATGTTTGGTTCTCCGTTTTGTGTGAACGGGTACTATGTTGCATAGTCTGCGTACGTTTCATTATCCACGGGCCCTGGCTGGTGCGATTACTATTGCAGGCGGCCTGTGGAAGTCAGCACTTTAGGTTGCTCATCGCCTGCCGGCTTGGCCACGCCTCCGGACGCATCCTACTTGGGCTCGCTCACGTGCCCTCCGCACGTGTCTGTGGTTGCGGCGCGCACTCATTACTATGCATATGGCGCTGTTACGCCGATTATTCACTGCACTGCTGGCGCAAGCCTTACACCGGCCTTGCGCCGAGCTTCATGAATCCCGGGGTTGGACTTAAGTTAGTCAGTAATAACTGGCCAGCCACTTGGGAAAAATCACAAAAGAAGTGCAGCATGCATGGGGACTGCACAAAGGTTGGAATATTTTTGATTTGATCTGTTAATAAAGATGGTTGTTAAAAACTTCAAAAGGGACAGACCTCCTGTTGCTAGCCCTTGTAACTCACAGAATCACATTAATTTAAACAATGGCATTGAAAATTAGCCCCTATACTGCAAACTGGGCTTTTGTTGTTCACAGCCTGTATCCCCTATCAAAATGTTGATGAACTAAGTGTAAGAATATCTCCAGCAATGTGTCAAGTAATTCACATTTCTAAAAGCCTTGTAGTATACCATATGATGAATAGGTTTCACCTAAATGCTTAGAAATCTGATAAGGTACTCTTTCTTAAGTTTAGCAACTTGTGATAAAAATGGTACAGAGCAAAAAGTTTATGGAGGAACAATTCTGTTTTATCACTAATTCATGTATACATGTGTAATTAATCTTTTTTTTGCTGGACAGGTAACTTCTCATTATTT
This sequence comes from Protopterus annectens, assembly GCF_019279795.1. Lineage (NCBI taxonomy): Eukaryota > Metazoa > Chordata > Ceratodontiformes > Protopteridae > Protopterus > Protopterus annectens. The sequence continues at coordinate 572,802,096 of NC_056735.1, forward strand.
ATAGAAGTGTTAGAGATGTGTATTAGTGGATAAATGGCTGAGAAGCTCCTAAAATTTTACATTTTAGAAATGAGTTATCAAAATGAAGTAGTCATAAAAGTAAAATAGTTCAGAGCTTATAATGTACATTGTAGTAATGAGACCGATGGAATAATGTGCAATCTAAAAAAAAATGATCACAGGTCGTTGCGTATTTTAAGTATGGGTTTTAATTTTCACTTGCTAAAAATATTTTATTTATCTTTTCCCTAAAACAGCAAGCACCATTTATGAGGGTTCCATTTCTAGTAGAAAAATTGAAAACACTTGCTTCAAGTTGCACATATCATGGAGGCAGCACAGCTGCAGCTGTTGTATATGTGTGTAATTCATAGCTATCAAACTGTTCTTTACAGTATGCTAGCATGATGATCATAGCTCTCAACTTCTTAGAGCAAAAAATCTGGACAAAGCTATAAATAATGGAGGGACAAAGGCCCAGAAATAGGGACAAGTTTGAAATATTGCTCTTATAAACTTTGGAAGTTGCTAGAATAACATTGAATTTGCATGAATTTTCTGAAGGTTATGAGGTCATAAACTCCAATGTATGTCACTAGTTTCTGACTTCCTCAGTGATTTGCCAGAAAACAAAATATTTTCTGAGGAACAGATAAAAGCATGAGGCAAAAATCTGAACATTCTGTGAAAATAGGTACAGTTGAGCGGTATGATATATATATATATATATATATATATATATATATACAAGCAAGCAAAACACTGAGGCAGTGATGAACCACCAGACTGCTTTTTATTTACAGGTATTCGCCCACAGATTACCATTGACTTCTACCACATGGCTCTCAAACTTTAAAGAGTCAAACATGAAGTAAGATTTGTTTTTGCTGGTGAATTGAAAAAATGAGCAACTTTAGAGAAACAGTTGTGAGCAATGAGTGCCACAGGCATACTTCTCAACTTCCTTGCTCAGATTTGGGGACAAAGCCAAAAATAAGTGGGGGGATGAAGGGCCACTTTCAGGGGATTTTTTTTTTAAATTGTCACTTTAATTCACTTAAAAAAGTAAAAGAATAACATGTTGTGTTCCAACCTTCATTTTTTCAGCAATAATAAGTGGGACATTCTAATGTCTGGCATTATTCACTGCCAGCAATCCTTAGTCATTTGCCAGAAGGTTAAAAAATTATGAGGGACAAGGCAAAAATATGCAACAAGATTATGGCAGTTGAGAGGTATGCACAGGCATCTAAGTGTTGTCTACTTCATGAACAGCATTTTAACTTCTGGTAGCAGAATGCCTCAGGTTTCTAAACATCTAAGCAGACTCAGTATGCCACTCAACCACAGCCAATAAGGCAAAACAATGTACCCAACACACTAGTCATAGGTGACTCTATAGTCAGGCACACTGATGTCCCACTCACCACAAGGAGAAGGTTACTGTCAGCTGCCTGTCAAGTGCCAGGATCCGCCACATAACCCACGCACTCAGGTCACTCCACAACAAGTACAAATATGAATCTGTCATTGTCCATGTTGGTGTGAACGACCTGAGATGTACATCCCTGGACTACATGAAAAGAGACATGGAAGAGCTCTCCGATCTTGTAACCCAGGCAGGTATGACCCTAGCCCTGAGTAGCATTCTGCCATCACCCAGAATGATGCCGCAGTACAAGGACAAAATGATTGACTTCAACAATTGGCTAAGCTTCTGGTGCCATTCTAAAGGGATCCAGTATCTGTCTGCCTGGGATGACATGGTCGACAGACCACAATGCTTTGCCAGAGATGGCCTGCACCTGTCACCCCTGGGATTCTGGATACTGGCTAAGGTTCTTGCCGCCCCTATAGTGCCTTTTTTAGGCAAGGTTCAAATGACAAATTCACCACCATAACAAAGGGTAATTGTGAGATGGAGTTCAGGGATTAGTTAAGACAGGCACTGGGTGGCAATGAAGAGTTACCAAATAACTGGGTAAACTACAGCAGAGCTAGTAAGAGAGATGTCTAGAAAGATGCTTGGTATCACATTGGGACAGAGGAAGGATGACAAGGAGACATGGTGGTGGAATGAGGAAGTACAGAAGAGTAAACAGGCAAAGAGGTTGGCAAAGAAGAAGTGGTATTGTCAGAGAGATGAAGAAAGCAGACAGGAGTATAAGGAGATGAGGTGCATGGCAAAGAGAGAGGTGGTGAAGGCTGAGGATAAGGCATATGAAGAGTTGTATGAAAGGTTGGACACTAAGGAGGGAGAAAAGGACCTGTACTGATTGGCTAGACAGAGGGACCGAGCTAGAAAAGATGTGCAGCAGATAAAGGTGATAAAGGATAATGAGGGAAACATACTCACAAGCGAGGAGAGTGTGTTGAGGAGATGGAAAGTGTACTTTGAGGGGTTGATGAATGAAGAGAATGAGAGGGAGAGAAGGTTGGATGATGTAGTGATAGTGAATCATGAAGTACAATGGATTTACAAGAAGGAAGTAAGGATAGCTATGAAGAGAATGAAGAATGGAAAGGCTGTTGGCTCAGATGACATACCTGTGGAAGCATGGAGGTGTTTAGGTGAAATGGCAGTGGAGTTTTTAACCAGATTGTTTAATGAAATCTTAGAAAGTGAGATGATGCCTGAGGAATGGAGAAAAAGTGTTTTGGTACCGATTTTTAAGAATAAGGGTGATGTACAGAGCTGTAGTAACTACAGAGGGATTAAATTGATCAGTCACAGCATGAAGTTATGGGAAAGAGTAGTGAAAGCTAGGTTAAGAAGGGACGTTATGATTAGTGAACAGCATTATGGTTTCATGCCGGGAAAGAGCACTACAGATGCGATGTTTGCTCTGAGAGTGTTGATGGAGAAGTATAGAGAATGTCAGAAGGAGTTGCATTGTGTTTTTGTAGACTTAGAGAAAGCATATGACAGGGTGCCTAGAGAGGAGTTGTGGTATTGTATGAGGAAGTCAGGAGTGTCAGAGAAGTATGTAAGAGTGGTACAGGATATGTACGAGGGTAGTGTGACAGCGGTGAGGTCGGTGGTGGTAGTGATGGATGCGTTTAAGGTGGAGGTGGGGTTATATCAAGGATCAGCTCTGAGCCCTTTCTTGTTTGCAATGGTGATGGACAGGTTGACAGACGAGATCAGACAGGAGTCCCCATGGACTATAATGTTTGCAGATGACATTGTGATCTGTAGTGAGAGTAGGGAACAGGTGGAGGACACCTTGGAGAGATGGAGATATGCTCTGGATAGAAGAGGAATGAAGGTCAGCAGGACTAAGAGAGAATATATGTGTGTGAATGAGAGAGAGGATAGAGGAATGGTGAGGATGCAAGGAGTAGAGGTGGATGAGTTTAAATACTTGGGGCCAATAGTACAGAGTAACAGTGACTGTGGAAGAGAGGTGAAGAAGAGAATACAGGCAGGATGGAGTGGGTGGAGAAGAGTGTCAAAAGTGATTTGTGACAGACGAGTACCTGTAAGAGTGAAAGGGAAGGTCTACAAGTGGGTAGTGAAACCAGTTATGTTATATGGGTTGGAGACAGTGGCATTGACAAAAAGGTAGGAGTTTGCTCTGGATGTGACAGAGTTAAAGATGTTAAGATTTACACTGGGTGTGACAAGGGTGGACAGGATTAGGAATAAGTATATTAGAGGTTCAGCCCAGGTTGGAAGGTTTGGAGACAAAGCCAGAGAGGCAAGATTACGTTGGTTTGGACATGTGCTGAGGAGGGATGCTGAGTATATTGGGAAAAAGATGCTAAGGATGAAGCTACCAGGTAACAGGAAAAGAGGAAGGCCTAAGATAAGGTTTATGGATGTGGTGAGAGAGGACATGCAGGTGGTTGGTGTGACAGAGCAAGGTGCAGAGGACAGGAAGAAATGGAAACAGGTGATCCACTGTGGTGAACCCTAACGGGAACAGCTGAAAGATGATGAACAGGAACAGGCAAGCAAAAACTGAGGGTGATGCTACTCAATGCTGGAAATCTAAATCTCAAAATGCACTCACTTGAGGCACTCCTTAAAATGGAGAACATCGCTATCTGTGCAGTGACTGAGACCTGGTTTAAGGCTCCAGAGAGCACCCCTTCACTACCAGGCTATAACTCATGCCACACTTTTCGGCCAAGTAACCTGGACTGGAACACCAAAGGCGGAGGTGTGTCCATATTCATTAAGGATATCCACACCTCCAGGCTAGTTGCTCAGCATAATGCAGCCGAGGTTATTCAAGTGCAACTAACTCTGGGCAAAACTGCAATCCAAATTGTAGCTTGCTACAGATCACCCACCATGCCCCAGGATTCCCACTCATCTTTTCTTGATGTACTGGAAAATATTGGGGTTCAACCAAACATCCTAATAATGGGCGATTTCAACTACCCCACCATTAACTGGGAAAACTACTCATGTACCAACTCCTTCACTCAACGCTTTCTGGAATTCATAAACTCCAATGCCCTGGATCAACTTATCCACACCCCCACCAGGGGCAACAATATCCTAGATCTAGTCATTACCAACATGAGTCACCAGTGTTCCACACCTGAAGTCAATGCCTCATTGGTCCGATCCGACCATAAGCTAATTACCCTAGATATCCACATCCTGCCTCCACCCCCCATTAAGGAAACTATGATAAAAAATTCCTCCAAACCCAACTTCATGCTTCTTAAGACAGAAGTGGTGAACTTCATGACACCCATGCAGATGGATAATACAGTTACAACTACTGAATCCTACACAATTGAATTTTATAAGCACTTACATGAGTGCATGGATCGTGCTATCCCAAATAGAACCAGGACACTATCCTCCAAAAAAAGGAAGCCAATCTGGTGGTTTGCTGCCATAAACAAATTGTACAACAGAAGGAAGAAACTGTTGCAAAAGCGAGTAAAATCCCATGAGTGGAGGAGCTCCCTGGTCAGTCTCAGTAAGAAGCTGCGATCCCTGATAAAATCCTCCAAAGCTAGTTATGAAAACAAAATTGCCACTGATTCTAAAGACAACCACAGATCATTCTATAGCTATGTCAAGAATCTCAATGGCAACACTCAGATCTGCTCTGAGTTACAGCACAATGGCACTAAATATACAGATCCAACTGATATTGCCAACATCCTGGCAGATAGGTTCAGTGCTAACTTTACCCCCTCTCACCCCCTAAAGAGCCCATCTCTATACCGGAAGAATGCAAAGTTCCTGTAATCATGGCTGCACAGGTAAAAACCACACTCTCCAAAGCCAAGAACACAGCATCCATGGGACCAGACAACATCCCAGGCTGCGTATTACACGAACTACAGAACAAACTGGTACCCCACCTAAGTACCATGTTCAATCATAGCCTTACCTCAGGCTTTGTGCCTGCTGAATGGTGCACAGCAATGGTTATCCCACTCCACAAGGGGGGAGCCACCACAGACCCCGGGAACTACTGCCACATTAGTCTAACGAGCCTGGTCTGCAAGGCCATGGAACGTATCATCATGGAACTTATAAACAAAGACATTGGTAATCTCCAAACTCTGGATCCCACCCAGTTCAGGTTTGTAAAAGGCATATCATGTCTCCTAAATCTGATAGACTTTTTTGAAGAAGTGACCAAAGCCGTAGACAAGGGTAAGGTGGTTCGCACAGCTTATTTAGATCTTGCCAAGGCTTTTGACTCCATCCCCCACTCTGGAATTATAGATAAACTCACTAAACTAGGTATAAATCCCTATGTCATAAGATGGGTTGCCAACTGGCTCACTGACAGAACCCACACTGTGAAAGTAGCAGACTCCAAATCTGACTTCAGACCAGTGTCAAGTGAAGTACCACAGGGTTCAGTCTTGGGTCCTCTCCTGTTTGGTATCTACTTCTCTGAAGTATAGGCTAACACAGAAGGTCTTTGGCTAATGAAGTTTGCAGATGACTGCAAACTAGGAGCCCTAATCAAAACTCCTAATGATGTGGACATCCTACAAAAGGGCCTCACTGAGACAGATGCCTGGTGTCAAAGCCATGGCCTCAAGCTCATTGCCAAAAAGTGCATTGTCATCCCCTTTGGTAAAAACTCTGTACCCATGAACTACAACATAGGCGGTAGTATACTTAACACTGAAAGTGTGACAAGAGACCTTGGTACACAGGTGGACAGTAGTCTCTCCTTTGATAATCACATTGCCACAGTAGTCAGGAAATCCTTCTATGTGGCACACCTCATCACAAAAGGTTTCCCCTCTACTCATCACTCATTAGACCCATTATAGAGTACAACGCCCCTTTTGGTATGTACCTCACAAGACATCTACAACAACTTGAAAGGCCACAGAAATACCTCACAAAGAGGATTACTGGCCTCAAACAGATGCCCTACGCAGACCGTCTCAAAAAACTCCAGCTTTACTCCATTGCATATCGCCTACTCAGAGGTGATCTCTGCCTAACATACAAAGCTATGTCAAACCCAGAGCTGTTGGACATGCTCCACTTAAAGAAATCCCAATCCCTCCGAGGTACACGCTCTAGGGACCTAAACCTTGTCACCACAATAAACAGAACATGCCGGAGGGTAGATTCCTTTCCCAGAGACTTCCCATACTCTGGAATAAACTACCTATCTATATCAAACAAAGCTCCTCATTAGCACTCTTCAAGAAAAATCTTGATGATTGGATGGGAAATAGGAAATTCACCCCAGGGATCACCTCTGTGGCTCTGCTCGACAATGGCACAGGGAAATAATTTTCTTGGGTGGCAAAAGCCAGGGTACCTTTTTGGCTGTGCTTGTATAGGCCCCAGGGCCGATAGCCTAGTACCTACCTATGAACCTATGAACCTATTTGAGGGACGTTGGTCTAAAAAACCTATACAACCTGGTAACCAAGTACAGGTGCATGACTTATAGCTGCTATATATATATATATATATATATATATATATATATATATATATATATATATATATATATATATATATATATAAATAAGTCAGTTTTGTATCATAATGTCAGATGTAAAAGACAGACATAATAAGTTTGATCATCACAATAGTGAAAAAAAATGAGCACAATAATATCGAGAGAGGAAAACTATTTCCTCAACTCCCATACAACACTAGCTTCAATTTGTCTGCAGACCACCCGACCCCGCACCACCTTAGTAATGGGTACTAGCCCTAATGCTGCCCCTTCCCACAACCCTGACCTTATACCCTACCTTCATTAAAACCATCCCATAACACAGGGACATAAACAACACTGCACAAACATTCACAGACACACAAAAATCACTACATCTATCCCCTATCCTATAACCTGTGTTATGTGTGTGTATCTATATATTCATATATGCATACATGTATGTATGTATGTGTGTTGGGGTGGGTTGTGCATAGTACAGATATTAGACCATGTTCAGAGGTGTTATGAGGCACTTGATCTAAGGGCTGATGCACTACTATCCTTTAGTATACAGCAACATCTGTAGCATTTACCCACAAATGCATAAACGCAAAATGTTTATATAAAAGATTTGGGTATACTGAGAATAGGACTTTCCTTCCTGTAGATTATTTAGTGGCATTGTGTATTTATATATAATTATATTAGCCAGATTTGCTAGTTGAATTTTTTTTTGGTTTTCTTTTTTCTTCTACAGTGTTTGTGAGTTAACAGAATACTTTGCTATGTATAGGTTATTTGTCAATATTTTTTTAAATAATGCACCATTTTTAAAGTCACCTTTCTAAATAAATAATGATCTGAATAAGGGCTGAGTTTCACATGCCCAAATCTATAAAAGTAGTAAGTTCTGCAATAAAGAAACTGTGCTTGTACAAGAGTGTCAGACAGCGGTTTCAGGATGGGTCATTGGAATAAGGGAAGCTACTTGCTGGTAGACCAGAGCAACTGAGTTGCTGCTTAGGAGATAAGGAGGTGTTTTAAGCATATGCTGACTGGGTAGGGCTTCATAAATAATTTGTACATCAGTAGTCCGAACAGGTACCAGTAAGTGCTTCACAATTTTGCATTCACTGCAGTTGTACAAGGTCAGTATCTGAATCTCTGAAGTGCAAAATATTGTGATAATCAAGTCAAGGAGAAACTAGTTCATGAGTTCCTGTCTGCAGTTTAGAACACATTATCAAGTGCATACCTTGGAGATGTTCCCTGTATTTAGATATGAACATTTTATTATTGTCGACACTTGATCCATCAGTATCAACATGCTATCCAAGTGAATGTGCACACCTGTTACAAATTCTACTTGAATCCCCTGTAGAAGATTAGCGAGGATAGGATAGAAAGGGAAACTGGGATGGGTTAAAAGGAAAGTAGAATGCATTAAAACTCGGTTCCATTTTATCTGAATTTTGTTTTAAATTGTTTTGATATGGCTACTCAAGAAAAGATTCCAGACAGTTGTCTAAAAGTCTGAAGTCTGAAGTCAGATTCTATTAGCTCTTATATTAAAACTGAATCAAACACCGAAGAACATATAATCAAACTAAAGGAAAATCTCACAACTCCTTCTCTTATTTTATGTCAACCTAATCTATTGCATTGATCTTATACACCTGTAGTCACTCTGACAAGCATTTGTTTAGCTTTCTAGAACTCTCATACATTTCAAACTATTTACCTTCTCACTACAGTTCTTACCTACCTTACTATTTCTTCCTATTCTATTTCAGTTTTCTCTGTATCATCACTCCTACCTCATTTCATAAATATTTAATAATTTTTCAAAACATTTTCCTAACTATTCAATGTCTATAATTATCATTGTCTTAATAAGGTGCAATATATATTAATATTGCTACAACTGTACAGATGTACTTAAACCCATGTATCAAAATAAGTTTATTATCCCTTCTTCATTAAGTTACATTATACTCCATAACAATTGTATCCTGGAGCCTTTCTTCCCAGACATCTGCTGAAAAGAGGCTATTTTAATTCACATAGACTATCAACAAATGTAATTAAATAAAAAGTAAATAAATAAGCAAACATACAAATAAATAAAATAAAATAAATCAACATCTGATCCTGAAAGAAGGATAGAAATAGGTGGATGTCATCTGCATTGCAAGGATTTTGCATACTTCTGCATTGTTTGGCCTCTTTCCTGTGGAAGCATATACACCGTGAAACTTGATTCAGGATGAAATTTTACTCCATACGTTATAAGTATTTAGCAGCTCGTGGTGGTGCTGCGGTAGCGTTGTCGCCTCACAGTAAGACGTTGTCTTGTTCGATTCTCAGCTAGAGCGTCTTCTGTGTGGAGACATGCATGAATGGGCGTACCTTCATTGAAGGTTGTGCGTCAGGGCTGGCAACTCGGCACGTAAATATCTACTGCCAATCGTTAGCAGACCGGAGTTCCGCTGTGGCGACCCCTAACCGAAAAAATCCGAAAGACAACGTTATACTAAGTATGATCTACTTAGAAATGCCCCATAAGTTAACAAGAGAATCCAGTAAGTACAATGAAAGAAAGCTTGTGGTGGATCCAAAACCATTTGAGAGGGACCCCAGTTTCCTCTGTGTCATTCACTTGTGTGAGTTTATAAGTACTAGGACAGAATATAAACTATGATTGCATGCAATTAAATGTGATTTCCCACTCTAATAGGGATGTTTTATTACTTGTTTAGTCTTAAAGCTGGGTTTTATGAGGACTGACGGAACAATGAGATGTTAAGTGAAAATACAGCTCTCATACAGCTGTCCATTAAAAAATGTCTTAATAACTATACCTACAACATGAATATTTAAGACACAGGGTAAGTTATCCATACTGGATATAGCTAAGCAAGCTTTTGACAGAATAAGGCTAACAACAGCATTTTTTGATAAAGATGGGAACAACAGTTTGTACAGGAAAGTAAAATCTGTAAAGTCACTGGGCTGAGGACTTCTGAGTAACAATAACTAGCTTTGAATGTCTAGATCCCTTCATGCAGATTGGGCATAAAGATAAAACCACACTCATGTTTCCCCATAGTCCACATGAAGAAACTGTAACAAATAGTAGTGTGGAAATTTTCAATAATATAATCAGTAGACTTGAAAGTATTTGAAGGACGATACAGTATAATTTTGGAAATGCTATGAGTGAAAAACTATGTGGTCTCATTGTGAGATGCAGAAAAAAAATTGAATGGTCAAACAGATAAAGCTGGACAGGAGTCTGACCATTGTACAAGTTTTGCTAGAAAAGGGGTAACAAAAATCTCAATGGGAAAATATTGCCTTTTAACATGTGATTTCTTAATGGTGTGCTTAACAGTGGGTATACAAACCATGTCTGTCTTAAAGAAGGCCTGACAAAACTAACTTTGAACTCAAGGAGGCTTGACTTTCTCTCAGAAATGTTAAAAATTTATCTTACTCTAGGCATTCCGGGTACGATCTAACTGTACCAACCTTCATAAGAACCTCTATAGACATGGCACACATGAGTAAACTAAGTGAAGTATTTTTTCCTCAGGTGCTTTTAACTTTCATACCTGACAGCCATCAAGCTTCCATCAGCCTTGAGCCAATTTCCTGTCTTGCCACTTGAAGGAGCTTTTTGCTGGAGTAATTGTGTGGGACTAAGCTTGCATGGTAGAGATGCCTGTAAAATATGTGGCCCTAAATAGTGTGTATTAAAAATAAGTTGTGGAGTTAACTTTGAAAATCTAAGTGAGCTCAGATTTCTTTTTGTTCTGCAAATAATCCCATGTTAGTGCATGTTGTGTGTGTCTGAGCCTAACTTGTGTAGTGAAAGTGTTACAGAAAAGGTTTATCTAAGATAAGGTGCAGGCTGAGGTTTAGGGTCAGAGACAAGGTTAGGGTTAGGGTAGCATGTATTAGTATGGTCTTGCAGTAGGTGTCTCCATGCTAATCAAAGCCCTAACTTTAACCCTGCAGTTTGCCTTAATAAACCCTTTTCATAACATTATCAGTACCGAGACAAATTTGGTCTGCATGTGATGGTGCCATTTTTATGTAAAATCATAAAAGAAAATGTTTTCCTGTTTCAGTCTTTTTGTATTTTGGCATATTGTGTTTTCATTAACTGTGCAATTTGATATGAATGCATCAGTCAGGAATGACTCAATGGATTTTCACTTTAATCAGTGACCTTTCACCCATCTTTGTATATATCTATATCTATATCTCTATCTATCTATCTATATATATATATATATATATATATATATATATATATATATATATATATATATATTCTATATCTATATTGATATTTATATCTATATGTATATGTGCGCACACACACACACACACACACACACACACACACACACACACACACACATGCACACATGCACACACACACACACACACACACACACACACACACACACACACACACACACACACACACACACACACATATATAGCTATATATTTTTCAAGTGATGCTGTGTGCATACAAACACACACATGCACACCCACACTTGTGCTCACGTGAGCACACATGCATATAAAAACTTGCACGTTCATTTTTCATGTTGTTGTGTTCTGTCCCAGAAATGACAGTTTGCCTGTAAACATGCTTGTTTTTAAAACTGTAGTTAATCTATACAATCATATCATGGTTGTTAAAGAACAGAAATTACTTAAAACACTTAATTTTCTACTTTATTCTCCTCTCTACAAAATGATTCCTACTCTGTCACGTATTCAAAAAAAGTATGACTCTCCTTACTCTGATCTTTACAATGATGCATTCGAAAATACCTTAGTTTTCTATAGTCTATAAATTTTGCTACATGGGAATTATGCAGTTTTTTTTATTATATTTCTAAATAACAATCAAAATGTAAACAATTGTGGATATTAAATGCCAAATTTCATTGGAGACATTTTCTTCTTCTCTGTCAGTCTCTGTTACATACCCACATATTGCTCACATAGGATCAAAGGGCTCAAACAGATGCCATATGCTGCCCAGTTAAAGAAACTCCAGCTCTACTCAGTGGCATACCGCCTGCTCAGAGGCGATCTGTGCCTGACGTATAAAGCCATGTCCAACCCAGAATTAATGGACATGCTGCACCTCAGAAAATCCAAATCCCATCGAGCTACGTGCTCGAGAGACTTGAACCTCAGCACTGAAATAAATAGGACATGCTGGAGGGACAGATTCATAACCCAGAGGCTCCCTTCACTCTGGAATAAAATCCCAGTCCAGGTTAGGCAGAGTCCCTCATTGACTCTCTTCAAGAGGAATCTTGATGAGTGGATGGGAGATCGTAGGTTTACCCTGGGTATCACTTCTGTGTCACTGTTAGACAGAGGCACAGTATACTAACCTCGAAAAAGGGCATAGCAAAATTCATTTAAAATGGGTGGCGAAAGCGAAACACACTCTGGCTAGGCTTATAAATGCCCTAGGGCAGATAGCCTAGTATGAACCTATGAACCTATTAACCTATAGGTTTAATGATATGCATTCAGATATAAAATCAATGTACATATTCATAACTAGTCAAACAAACATTTACATTTTTGAAAGGCTGTATGTTTCACAACTTTAGTTTGTGTTTTACTACCACACTGCTTACCTATAGGATCACACATATTATTATTCCCAAGCCCATTGCTTTTATAATAAATCAAATACTGAGATGCTAAAATATTCTATTCCATGGCATTTCACAAAAAAAAAATCTTCAAGAACTTCTAGAGTTTATATGGTACACTTACTGTTTAAATGCACATAACTAGCTAGCAAGTCATTTCGTTTTACAGGTTGGGACTTTACTCCCTTTTGTAGAAAACTGATAGCACTGTGAATATATTAGTGTTAACATACACACATTACTTATATTCATACTTGAGTAAAAAATTATAATAAACAATTGTATGAGTACAAATATTATTAAGACAATAAAATCACATGTAGAAAATGACAATATGTTCAAACATGGAACAAAAGCATGTGGTGCAGCAGCAGCTCGGAAAACACCTAAATTATAAGCAGTGCAGACACAGAGAAATAAAAGCAGCAGTAACAAAGTAATGCAGACACAGAGAAATAAAGGCAACCGTCACAGCAATCACAGAGTAGTGCATGCACAGACAAACAAAGACAGCAGTTTTAAAGTAATGCAGATACAGAGAAACAAAGGCAGCAGTTACAAAGTAGTGCAGACACAGAGAAACAAAGGCAGCAGTTACAAAGCAGTGCAGACACAGAGAAATAAAAGCAGCAGTAACAAAGTAATGCAGACACAGAGAAATAAAGGCAACCATCACAGCAATCACAGAGTAGTGCAGACACAGAGAAACAAAAGCAGCAATCATAGGGTAGTACAGACACAGAGAAACAAAGGCAGCCATCACAGCAATCAATGAGTAGTGCATGCACAGACAAACAAAGACAGCAGTTTTAAAGTAATGCAGATACAGAGAAACAAAGGCAGCAGTTACAAAGTAGTGGAGTCACAGAGAAACAAAGGCAGCCATCACAGCAATCACTAAGTAGTGCAGACACAGAAACAAAGGCAGCAGTTACAAAGTAGTGCAGACATACAGAAACAAAGGCAGCAGTTACACATGCTGCAGACAAACTGAAACAAAGGCAGCCATCACAATAATCACAGAGTAGTGCAGCCATACAGAAATAAAGGCTGCAGTTACAAAGTAGTACAGACACAGAGAAACAAAAGCAGCCATCACAGGGTAGTACAGACACAGAAAAATAAAGGCAGCCATCACAGCAATCACACAGTAATGCAGACACAGAGAAACAAAGACAGCAGTTACAAAGTAGTGCAGACACAGAGAAACAAAGGCAGCAATTACAAAGTAGTGCAGACACAGAGAAACAAAGGTAGCAGTTACAAAGTAGTGCAATCACAGAGGAACAAAGGCAGCAATCACAGCAATCACTGAGTAGTGCAGACACACAGAAACAAAGGCAGCAGTTACAAAGTAGTGCAGTCACAGAAACAAAAGCAGCCATCACAGGGTAGTACAGACACAGAGAAACAAAGGCAGCAGTTACAAAGTAGAACAGTCACAGAGAAACAAAGGCAGCCATCACAGCAATCACAGAGTAGTGCAGACACACAGAAACAAAGGCAGCAGTTACAAAATACTGCAGACAAACAGAAACAAAGGCAGCCATCACAGCAATCACTGAGGAGTGCAGACACACAGAAATAAGGGCTGCAGTTACAAAGTTGTACAGATACAGGAAAACAAAAGCAACAATTGCAGGATAGTACAGACACAGAAAAACAAAGGCAGCCATCACAACAATCACACAGTAATGCAGATGCAGAGAAATAAAGGCAGCAGTTACAAAGTAGTCCAGTCACAGAGAAACAAAGGCAGCTATTAAACAGTAGTACAGACAGAAGGAAAGGCAGCAGTACAGGACAGGTAAGAAAGTACACTTAAAAACTGGTACCTTTCCTAGGAAAGAACTTAAATTGTCAGTTGCTCAGCTCGCTTGAATTGCACTCATACACAAGTAGCTTTTACTCATGCTACTGTGAAGCAGTCTGCAGGATAAAGGGTGGCATGTGGAGCAACCTTAGTATGGGGAGGTTGGAGTAGGAAAACTTCCATAATATAAATACAACTAAGATGCACTTTGTTTTGCTGTTTTTTTTGGGGGGGTCTCAATCTTATCAAATGCTTTTTCACAAATAGTTATGATGCTTTGTCATGCATTAATTTTCAAAGTACTATGTAAGTGGTTAAAACAAGTCAGAATTAGAAAATACACAAGAAAGCTGTGAAATGTGTCTGTACTCGGATATACTGGGTAACAAATGTATGACTGTTCAGATTAAGATAGCCATCAGTCTTCTACAAGAAGCACATTTTTGTGCCCAGGAACAATAAGAAGAAGAGCAGTGAAATAATTTTTAGTTGAAATGAATATCAGTGGATTTCACAGCAAAGAATTTTACCCTTTTGATTGAAATGCACTATTTTCCAGCCCCAGACACTTCATGGAATAGTCCTGTTTGAAATTTTACAATGGAAAATACATTATTTCAGATAATTTTGACTTTGAGACCATTAAGGTCCAGTTATATTAAAAATGGATTCTGTTACTCATGCAAAACATGATTTGGGAAGGTGCCCGAGAATTTATTGGCTGAAAGACAGTTTCAGCCTTCTTGCCACAAAGATACACCTGAAAAGATGCAATTATCTGTATCCAAATGGATGTCAGGAACATTCAGGTCAGGACTGCTTCCTGACTGCCAACTTGCTACTCTCTTCACTTTAAATGTATTTGCATAGCAAAGCCATTGTTTAATTAAAGTGTGCATATACTCTTTGGTACCTGTGAATAACATCTGTGCTCTGTCAATAGCAGACTGATAAACTGTATTGCCTCAAGCAGAACATTTTGAAAGGGTGCAGTTGCTGAGGCATAGTTCATCTTCAATACTGACAGCATTCCGCAGATTTGCAGTTTTTAATGTTTTTTTCATTTGTTTTGGGCTATGCATGTACTATTGCTTGACAACCAGCAGACAAAGAACCCTTAGTGTCATGAAGCAGGAATACAACAGGAATAGGGATAATAGCAACAATCTGATGCAGAAATGATTGAAGTCAGGCTTTATAAATAGTGGCTTCTTCGAAACCTTCAGGAGCCAGTTGTTCAGAAGAGCAATTATTTCATTTTCTTTGAGATTGTATGACATCAGAGTGAGAATAAATATATAAAAGAGGCTTTGGATTCTGGCTGCTACTGTGTAGTTGCATGATTTTTGCAAAAACACTTTTTTTCTCAAAATCGTCTAGTAGTTTTGTGAAGTCAGAATTCAAAGAGATATTTTGAACCCTTGTATTTTTCCACTGTAGTTATTTAAAACTTTGTCCTAAAGCCTATATACCATACGCCACAAATTGAATTTACCTGAAACATTTAAGTTTGGGTATAGTCAATGAAGAGAGGACAGCATTCAGTACCATTCCAAATTATTTCACCTGTTTGATTCTTCAAAGAAAGCTTGCTTCATTCTGTCACACCCTCAGAGAGTCAATAATTCCTCCAGCCTGATCTACATAAACATCATTGCTATGTTTCTGGACCATTCAGTAGCCATATTTGTGAAGGAAATCATTTATTTATCTAGTCAAAATTTTCTCCTCCTGTATTGCTGACCATCTGGCCACCAGTCATGTTGCTAACGCTGATGGCTGTGGTTTGGCATTCATGCAAACAACCTTCAGAATTTTTCTTTTGTACTTAAGGTCTACCATTCTCTGCATACCCTTGTATGTGTCTGATTGTTGGATATGGAATAGGACAGTGTAAGAGACCGCTAATAGTTTCTGTAAGTGATGCTATCTCAGTATACCAATCTGTCTGTAGACAGATGATACCATTCACCTCTTGTCTACACCTAGGATTGTAGATAGTGTGTTCATCAGGGAACATATGCACCCATCCTTCTCCCAAGAGATAGAGAAGATCAGGATCTGCCTAATCATTCATGTCCGTCCCTAATTAACTCTTTCAATGGAGGTGCTGCTAATTTAACCTAAGTCATATGGGTCATACTTCTTACTCCTTCCCTCTGCTCTCCAGAGCAAGCAACAGGAAACCATTTATTTGTTTCCATTGTTTGTTTGCATATGAGCCCATTACTCCACAGTGATGCTAGTAAGTATATTGGCGGTTATACATAAGATAAGTAGGCCATTTGTACATATTGTTTCTTGATTTTACAGAAGTGAGACAGTTTACTTATAAACATGGCGAGAAGAAGGCCAGTTATATATGCCTATTATATTTAACTTCATGAGGCTCAATGTAAGAAAATATTGCCTGGGGAGGAATGAGGTTTAAAAGGAGTCAGGACTTCAATGAGCTATGTAACATTTGACTGAAAAAGATTGGTTAGATTATAAGTGATGTGTAATGTTTGCAAATGGGAGTATGTCAGTATGGTTTGTGATGTAAAATGCTTGCAACTAAGATTGTGTCGTGGTTTGTTTTCATTTTTATAAATGTACGATTGATTATGTGTAAGTGATGGTTTAATAAAGATGTTTCTTGTTTAAAAAAGGGGGGTTAGGAATTGACTAATTTACTGTATGTAATGTTGCTTAGGTTACATAACAATATATATATATATATATATATATATATATATGAAGTATAATGTTTGTTAATGTTAATTTGTTAATGCCGTTTGATTACTTTTGTATAAATGTAAATTTGCCTAATTCACAAGTGATAATTCAATAAAGGTGTTTAAAAAATACTGCCTGTGTGGATTTACTACTTTTTGTATCTTGTTTGTATACTGTACACAGAATGTAAATTAATTACACTTACTCTTCTAATAGGTTATGCATTTTAACATTTGTTGCCATTTTCTCAAGGTTAACACAAAACATGTAGAAATTCAGTTAACTGACCTGTATTCTCACATTATGCAGTTGAGATTGTCAATGTCAAATAACTTCATAAGTAATTGTGTTTGCAGTTTATTTCCTTAACCTCCATTACAGTCTGTCCACTGTCCAGAGCACTTAGCACTATACATTCTAAATGTTACTAAATTCTCTGGAAGTACATTTGAATTTTAAAATCGATGATGTGCATGGTTCTCTGTTTTTCTTTCTTACTGCAGATTTCAGTGCATTACTAAAAGCTGATTTAGAAACAAGTAAACAGAGTTTAATAGCATAAAGTAAGTCAATGGCAATAGTTGCACATTTTAGGTTCTTAGATTAGTATTAGGCTAACTGCCCTTTTGGGTCATTTTAAGCCAAGACAATTGTACCACGTGAGAATCAAACCCTGCACCTTGTGTCTGTAAATGCAATATTTTTACCATTATGCCAACCTCACAATTATTTGAATAGTGCATGGTTTATTCATGTCATATTTATTGCTGTTTCAAGACAGCTATCATAAAAGATTAAATAGAGACACTGCATGGTTTATTTAGTAGCTATATTTGCTTAGTGCAGTATGTGTAGAACATTTGCAGATTTATACATGCTTATAACAACCATTCCAAGATGTGCTATTTATATAAATATGTAACTGTACAGAGTAACATACCACATTTAAATAGGTGCCAATCTATGAAAGGAAAGAGAACTAATTAGCAAACAATATTATAATTCATGCATAGAAAAGGTTGATCTTTAATGCGAGTGTGTTTTCTCAGACTTTTCTTAGTTATTTATTGGCATTCAGTAATGAAAAGGAACAATTAGCATTTGAAAATGGTCCATCAAATACATTGCCTTTGCTGTTAGCTGTCAATCGTTCTGTTCTTTGTTCTTTGACTCACAAAACAACTAAGCCTACAGAGAACTGTCACACTCTGCCTAAAAAAAATAATTCCACTTTGGAAATCTGCCACTACTCATCATGTTCTTCCTGTTCATGATTATTATTTATTTGTAGCTTGTCTCAACTTCTGCATGATGTTACTTATGTGAGGACATTATTAGATAATGGATAACACTGCCAACAAGACTTTAGTTAAATTTATCACGTGTACTCATAAATTGATCAAAATGGATTCTCAGAAGTATACCTTGAACCTGTCAAAAGCACGTTAGTTGCTATAGCAGTTTCTTACTCTCTTGAGTTAATAAGAATGAAACGTTGCATTCTTTCTTATATTTTAAAACTAGCTCAGAGAAAAAAATAATGTGTACCAAAGTGAAGAGATGATACAAAATAAGGCTGCACACCAATACAAATAAAATGCAGAGCTTTTCATAATCTGCCTAGTTTTGATATCCATTGTCACTGAAAATTCTGCAGCTACAGCTCATGTTTTGCTTATTAGTACATACATTTTCCTTTCACTTCATTACTGCTAGAATATTTCATACGTAAAAGGGCCAACTAGTACTCTTCATTGTTATATTTTAAAAATATCATCCACTGACTTTTGCAATGAAATTATATTTTTTAAGAAGTAAATTAATTAAATGCAAACTACAATAGTACTATAGTTGTAGTTTTCATAATAGTAATAGTAACTCTTCTTCTTTCAGCTTTTCCTGGTTAGGGGTTGCCACATTGGATCAACTGTCCGCTCATGATTGGCAGTGGAGTTTTACAGTGTTGTTAACCCCTCCCCAAACATACAAGACTCTGATCTAGCTACCCAATTCAATTTTTTCTTCATTGACTCCATCTCCAAACTTACCTCTTCTTTTTCAAATAATAATCCACCTCCTACCTCCACTTCTTCTTCAAATAACAATCCACCTCTTACCACCACTTCTCCTCTCCCACCTCCTTCAAATAATAATCCACCTCCTACCTCCACTTCTTCTTCAAATAACAATCCACCTCTTACCGCCACTTCTCCTCTCCCACCTCCCCCTCCTACTTCCTTCTCCCACTCCTCACCCTCTCAACCCCCAGCATTTTTCATTAAACCTATTCCTACTTCTACTATAAGAAAACTCCTACAGAAACTGAAACCTTGCACCAATGCCCCTGATAACATTCCCTCATACTTCCTCAGCATAGCTGCTGATGCTATTGCCCTCCCTATCAGTATCCTAATCAACCGCTCTATCCAAGAAGGTCTTGTTCCTCAAATCTGGAAAAAAGCTTATATCATTCCCCTGCACAAAGGAGGTAACAATACTAATATTTCCAATTTCCGTCCCATTGCCATCCTCTCTCCCATTTCTAAGATCCTAGAGAAATGCATTCACCTTCAACTCCTCCCCCATCTCTTGGACAACAACCTATTAACCCCTACCCAACATGGATTCAGACCCCATCATAGCACTATGACTGCTCTCCTTTCCTTCCTTGAAACTGTGAATAAAGCTAGAGATCTTGGCTTCACTGTATCTACCATCCTTCTCGATCTCTCTAAGGCCTTCGACACTATCTCTCATAACCTTCTTCTTACTAAACTAGATAACCTAAACCTCTCACCCTCTTCCCTCAAATGGTTTACCAGCTATCTCTCCAATAGGCAACAAGCAGTCAAATGGAAAAAGGCCACCTCCTCCTTCCTCAACACCCCCACAGGTGTCCCTCAAGGTTCCATACTGGGACCCCTTCTCTTGAATATTTTCATTAATGACTTTTACCACTCCATCCCTCTTACTAGCATTATCCAATATGCAGATGATTCCACAATCATCTGTGCTGCCCCATCCATCCCAACTCTTTTAAAACTAACTCAAGATGTCTTCTCTACCACAGAGCAATGGATGAAAGACAACCATCTTGCACTCAATGCTAGTAAAACTAAACTTATGATTTTTACCTCCTCCAAAACTAAGAACTTCGATCAAAATGTATTCTCCATCACCAGCCAAAATTCAACACCTCTTGAACTGGTATCCGAAGCCAAACTACTAGGAGTTCAAATCGACAACAGGCTTAAATTCAACTCCCATCTACTACTAAACATAAAAAAAAACACCAAAAAATTGGTATGCTCTACCGACAAAATCGGTTTCTCACCTCAACTACCAAATTTACTCTCTCTACTACATTTCTCTTACCCTCCCTTCTCTATGGAGCCCCCCTTCTAACAAATCTACAATCATCTCTCAAAACCAAACTGTCTTCTTGCTACAATAAAATTGCCAGATTTGCCACTAGCAACAAATCATCAACACATCACTGTGAATCTCTCCACAAACTAAACTGGCTAGAACTGCCAAACTACCTATCCTACATTCAGCTCACCTATGCCCATAAACTCATCTTCCAGCCTTCCCTCTGTCCCTCCCTCGCCACTACCTTTAAAATGCACCACACACAAAGACTTCTCAGATCTAATAATCAAAACCTTATAGAAGTTTACCGACCACTCCACCCCCCAGGACAATACCTCCTGTCACACTCTTTAATTCACTTATGGAACTCCCTTCCCGCCTCCATTCGTACCACTACTAGCCTCCAATCCTTTAAAAAATCACTCCACTCTCATCTAACTTCCACATGGGAATGCTCCTGCTCCCATCCCTCATAACCAACACTCTACTTCATTCACCATCTCCCTTCCTTTCTCAAATTCCAAACAACAAATTCTTGCCTGCCTCTAGTACCTAGTAACTCCTGACCCTACTCCATCTAACTACCTATCCTCATTCCAACTGGAAAAAAAAAAAAAAAAAAAAAATTTGATATCATTTCCTTTGATTGAAATACTTTTGATCAGTTTGTTTACCTCTGTAATGAACCTGCAGTCTGTGTGTGTATATTAAGCTTACCTCAGTAATCTTCATGCAATCTATGTGTGTATATTAATCTTTGTGTAACATGTATTTAGGAGCTTTTAAGAGTATATTAAGCATAGTTTGTTTACCTCTGTAATCTACATGCAATCTATGTGTGTATATTAATCTTTGTGTAATATGTATTTAGGAGCTTTTCTCCCCAGGACTCCATTGAAAATGGGTTCATTAGGCCCAATGGACTATCCTGGTTAAACAACTGCAAATAAATAAAAAATAAATAAATAAATTGAGTTGCCAGCCCAGCGTCCAACCTTTCACAGAAGGCACACACACACACACACACACACACACACACACACACACACACACACACACACACACACACACACACACACACACACACTCCTAGGGCCAATTTAGAGTATCCAATCCACCTACAGCATGTCTGTGGGATGAAACCAGAGCAAACCCACGCGACCACAGGGAGGACATGCAGACTCCACACAGAAGGCACCCCAGCTGAGGATTGAACCGGAATACCACTTGCTGTGAGATGACAATGCTAACCACTGCACCACTGTGGCCACCCTAATAATAATAATAATAATAATAATAATAATAATAATAATAATAGCAACTGTAAATCAGAGTGTGTGTTACACCTTTAAGAGCCATTCCAGTCCATGGGCATGTGCATATAAGTAGTGAGCATGTGCAAGCAAGAGTGTCATTTGTTTGAGTGAGAGCTGGAGTGAAAGCATGTATGTTTGTAGCAGTCAGTCAGTTTGTTTAAATGTAATGTTCCAGTCATCCAACATGATGTGTTTGTGTGTAATAAACTACTTAAAAGAACACCTAAGCATTGTAGTCTTATTTGAATACACAAGATGACCGACAAGGTGTCCGAATGGGATCCAAAGTAAAACTTCTTCAAGGCCATAAGGCCACAGTTGGAAGAATATAATGAAGTGAATCAAATGACTCGCAAACAGGTCAGAAAGATAAATCCAGGTACTAAAAATCTCTTTTAAATAACATTTTACTCAAAGAATATAAAACAAAGCATTAAAACCATTCAAAAAGAGTTTCTAATTAAATGAAATGTTCAAAATTACAATATATTGATAACAGTACTTCTTATGAAAATGCTTGAAATAACTTCCGAATAATATAAAATGTATAAAAAAGGGAAACAACTGTATTTTTTGATATGTGCTTCTTTTTCATATTAACTAAAGCTTAAAATATCCAAGGTATGCAAATTGTTCACAAGTGTGCGCAATTATTTCGCAGAATGCAATCATTTCGCAGAGAGTGTTGTGCAGTTGAATATTTTTCGAGTACTTGGTGTGTGCATTTGAATATAATTATAAAAATATTTTGTTTGCATGGCAGAGGGATTTCACAGACCTGCTCCACTTGTATTTGATAATAATGTTGCTGAAAACTGCAGAGTGTTTGAGCAGGAGTACGATATTTTCATACAGGCTGCTTTTTCTGATAAAGACGCACATGCAAAGGTATTTATTCTGCTTAATTTAGCTGGTTCAGAAGCCACAGAAAGGGAGCATTCATTTGTGTATGCCCCAGCTGTGTATGAAGGGGAGGGGGAAGACCACCATACTGTGGTACCACCTGAAACACTGGAAGACTCTGAGTGCTTAAAATGTAAATTTAGAGAAATGTGTAACCCCCAAACGAATATTACAATGGAAAAGCACATATTTTACACAAGAGGTCAAAAGCCTGGTGAAACATTTGCAGCATATATAACTGACTTGAGAAACAAGGCAAAAATGTGCAGGTTTGGTGATTTAAGAGATGAGTTGATAAAAGACAGGCTTGTGTGTGTGTGGTATTAAAGATGATGCAGTGAGAAAGATTTTGCTTTGAGACAGTGATTTAACTTTGAATAAGGCCACATACATTTGTCAAATATATGAGTCACAGAAAAGCACACAAATGTGCTTATAAATAAGAAAAGCATGCTTGCATTGCCTTTCAATGCTAATGTTAATAGCATGCAACACAAGGTTAAAATATATAGGCCTAACGGCAGGACCACGAACTGTGTCTCTCTAGTAAAACCCATGGCCACTTCAGCAAAACCCAGAGCAGCTACAGTAAAACCTGGGGCACACTCAGTAAAGGAAAGGGGTGAGTCAGCATAACTTGTGACAGGCCTCATCATGAACTGCTGTAATTGTGGAAGTAGCCATGTGCTCACACAAGAGACATGGTTAGCTTTTGGTCAGCAGTGCCACACATGTAAAAAGTGGAATCATTTCAAAAGTCTATGCAAATCAAAAGGGGTACATTCTTTTATTAAAAGAGAGCATTCAAAGAGGCAATATGACCAGCTAGAAAGCTGTGACCCTACTTTTTATGTTGATGGTGTGTCTGTGCTTGATGAAACAGTCGATTCAGTAGATTTGTTGGCATAGATTGAAGTATTTTGTACTGTTTTGATTAATAGGAGACCAGTAGAACTCAAAGCTGATACTGGTTCAAAGTGCAATGTTATGTCAGCAGAAATGTTTGCCAAAGTAAATGCTGGTGAGAAGCTTGAACTGGCAAAGTGTGCAAAGCTTGTTGCTTATGGTAGTGAAGAAATTCAGACCAAAGGCTTAGTAGTGCTCTCATGTTATTCTGCTGGGAACAGCTATGACTTGCAATTTTACGTAGTCAAGAGACACATGCAGTCATTGTTAGACCTCAAAGGCAGTTCAAAAATGGGACTGCTTTCATTTAATGCAGAAGTCCACCATGTAAGCACATGTAACAATGAACATTTCACACAAACTATTTTTTCTGACTATGCTGATCTTTTTGAAGACAGGTTGGGCAAACTCCCAGTTGTGTACTTCATGGAATTAGACCACGAGGTAATGCTAATTATCAAACCAGCACAGAAATTTCCAGTAGCTATGCAAGGCAGAGTCAAAGCTGAGTTAGATAGAATGGTGCATCTAGGAGTAATTTATCCAGTAGAAGAACCAACTGAATTGGTATCCTCCATGGTGGTAGCTCATAAGAAAAGCACAGATGATATTAGAATATGTATTGATCCAAGAGATTTGAACAAAGCACTAAAATGACCTCATCATGCAATGCATACAGTTGAGGAAGTTGCTGATCTTATGCCAATATCGCTGCACTGCTTTTTCTGTCTTAGATGCAAAAAGTTCATTTTGGCAAATTTTGCTTGACTGAAAATCTTCACTGCTAACCACGTTCAGTATACCATTTGGAAGATATAGATTTTTGAGAATGCCATTTGGGATAAATTCTGGCAGTGAAGTCTTTCAACATGTGATAGAGCAATTTTTTTCTGGCTATCCATGTGCTATTATAGTAGATGATATTCTTGTAGGCGGCAAAGGTGAAGTTGAACATGATAGAAACCTCAGGAAAGTTCTGCAACATGCTAATGAAGTGAATCTTAAGCTAAATTCTCAGAAATGCAAGTTCAGGCTACAAGAAGTTACTTATGCAGGTCATTTGTTTACCAGTTTGGGCTTACAACCAAAACCTTCCAAGCAAACTGCAATTCTTGAGATGCCAGCTCCAGCCAATGTCACCTCTTTACAATGTTTTCTTGGCATGGTCAATTATTTGGACAAGTTTATTCCAGATATGAGTGACCTTCAACACTCCTAAGAGAGCTGACATGCAAAGATATAACCTGGTCCTGGTTGGAACATCACCAAAGAGCAGAAAGATATTATGATGTTCACAAACCTGTAACTCTTTCTTGTGATGCTTCACAGTTTGGTCTTGGTGCAGTCATTCTTCAGGAGGGCAGACCAGTAGCCTATGCATCCAGAACTCTAACCCAAACTGAGAAGCAGTATGCTGAATTAGAGAAAGAGCTCCTGGCAATTGTGTTTGCATGTTCAAAGTTCCATGATTATATTTATGGCTGACCTATTTAAATTGAGACTGACCACCAACCTTTGGTTACTATTTTGAAAAATCCAATGCACACAGCTCCTGTGAGATTGCAATGCATGATGTTGAAATGGCAAAAGTACAATTTTCACTTTGTTTACACAAAAGACAATCTTCTTTATCTAGCTGATACGTTATCCAGAGCACCCAGACAAACTACTGAACAGCATGAAAATGAGCAGCCTGATTTTGAAGTCATCGAAGTGAGAAATATTTCTTGCACATATCTTGATGAGCTCAGAACTCACACAGCTTCAGATCCAATTCTCCAGAAGCTCAACCACTTTATCAGTTGAGGATGGCCATCAAAGCAATCTTGTTTACCACTAGATGTGCAGCAGTATTTTCCTTAAAGAGACGAGATTTTGATGGAAGATGGTATCATCATAAAAGGTCCAAAAGCGATTGTTCCAAAATCCTTGCAACAAGAGTATATTAAAATCTTGCATCATGGCCACCCAGCAGCTAATTCTACCAAAAGAAGGGTAAGAGGACTAGTATTTTTGTCATCTATGTCAAAAGATATTGAGAAAGAGCTTTCAGCTTGATCTGTTTGAAAAAGTACTAAACCGCATCAACGAAAAGAACCACTTCAGCTAAGCCAGATTTCTAAAATACCTTGGTCGTTAGTAGCTATAGATATTTTCAAATGGAATGGTCAATATTATTTGATGTTAGTAGACTCTTATTCAAATTGGCTTAAGATTGACCTACTTCCTAATCTCATGTCCAGCACTGTCATAACGAAGTTGAAGAGGCATTTTTCTGTCCATGGTAGTCCGCACAAAGTCATTTCTGACAATGGTGCATGGTTTACAAGTCAGCAGTTTAAAAGATTTGCTGAAATGTGGGGCTTTGTTCATGTTACTAGTAGTCCTGAATACCCACAATCGAATGGCCTGGCTGAACGTGCAGTTCAAAGTGCTAAACAGCTGATGGAGAAGTCTAAATGTGACAATACTGATGTTTTTTCTTAATCTGCTTTATCTCAGAAACATTCCTTGCAGTAATGTACTTGGTTCACCTTCCCAGAGATTAATGTCAAGACAAACCAGAACCACACTACCAATCAGTAAGAATTTGTTGACTCAGAGTGCTAAAAACAACAAAGCAGTAAAAGGTCAACGCCTAAAGAAGCATTTGCCCTAAAACACCTACTATGATAAAACCAGCAAGCCTCTGAATCCATTAAAAGAAGGAGAGATAGTGAGGATGCAGACAGCGAAAGAATTTGACCAAATAAGACATGTGAAACATTTGTGTGAGGAACCTAGATTGTACATCATTGAGTCACAAGGGATGGAATTCAGGCAGAATAGAAAACATTTCCTACCAGTGCCTGAGCCAGCATTACAGCATCTTGCCTGTAATAGAGACTCTAATTCTCAGAGTGATTTGTCCAATGTTCTTGTTTCAGAGAACTGTTCATTGTCTGTTTCCATAAGTATCCCTGAAAATCCTGAATAAGAACATTCCCAAGTGACTGTCCCTGCTAAACCCAGTTCTAATTATTACATTACAAGTTCAGGTCATATTTCAAGACCTAATCCCAAATATACAGCAACCTGGACATGATTGCTATTGTTTATATATATATATATATATATATATATATATATATATATATATATATATATATATATGTATATATGAGTGCATGTGTCTGTGTGTGTGTTTGTGTTTATAATCTGCATGCTTATCCAATTGTCATTTTCATTGTAGAACAGAATAGTCAAAGAAGGAGGATGTAGGTCAAAGTGTGTGTTGTACGTTTAAGAGCCATTCCAGTCCATGGGCACGTATATATAAGTACTGAGCACGTGCAAACAAGAGTGCCATTTTGAGTAAGAAGCCAGAGTGAAAGCATGTAGTGTGTAACAGTCAGTTAGTTCATTTAAGCTTAATGTTCCAGTCATCCAGCCTGATGTGTTTGTGTGTAATAAACTAGTTAAATGAACACCCAAGACTCATTATCTTATTTGAATACGCAAGACAAGCGACAGCAATGACCTCTAGTGATGTGTCTCAAATTCTTTGCTATAGAAGAGCAATGCAGGCTAACAGGGAACTGAACCAGAAACACAAAAGCATGGCTTGCTTACATAACTAAGCCTCAGAAACCACAGCGTTTTAATAGTAAATTAACAGATTTGCTTTGCAGGTAGTGCAATTAAAGAAGTACTCTAATGATATAAAGGAACAAACAATGGACAATGCTGCTTATGCTTTTTTTGCTATATTTCACTGACTGTACCTGCCAAATAATGAAATTCTTCAGGATAGGCTAAGACCTAGTGTGTTTCTGCAAAAGCTGCTATGTTTCTACATAACAGCACTTTGAAATGAGTCAAAATGCATTTGCTAAAATGTAGAAGAAGGCTAAAGTAGCTCCTTGTTACCGTTCCTGATTCATAGTCACTGACAGAATCTCATAACTGATTAGTGATACCACTTGGAGGGCAGCTTTTCACCACATTTCTACAATACTGATATTACCCCAATAGCAGTGGCACTCAGGACAGCTACCCCTTCACCCTTACCCCTAACCTTACATTGGTTTTGATGATATCCATGGAAATTGTTGAAGACACCATCACACTGATGCTGTCAAGTTATATCTATCTCTGACGGTCACCACATGAAGAGCTCTTGCCATCTACAGAGTTTACCTGCCAAATAGGGAATGGAAGTAGATCACACTCAGAGAGAGAGAGACACACACACACACACACACACACACACACACACACACACACACACACACACACACACACACACACACACAATCTTATGGACAATTTAGAGTCACCAGTCCACCCACACCATATTAGGAATTGGGAGGAAATGGAGTACCCAGAGAAATCCCCTGTTAACATAAGGGGAACATGCATATGTCACACAGAAGGCACCTCAGCTAAGAGCTAAACTGGAGAACCTTTTGCTATGAGCAACATTGTTACTTACTGTACCATGGTGCAGCCCATTTAGAATACCTTAAGCGATTAAACAATATTAACAAAATGCATAGCTTGAACAGCTGCCATTACTGTAACTGTAAGACATATTAATATTCAGTCTGGTGAGGAGTCTAGTGTGTGATATATTAAATATCTTGTCCTGCAGGCTTAAGGAATGAGTTTTTTGGCAAAGCTATGAGTCACGAACAAAGTTCTATACCAATGAAGAAAGATATATTTTACAATTCATACAATCCCATCCCACATATTTCATGTATTCACCTTTTCTTTTTCTGGTTTAGTTTGGATTACAAATCCCCCACTTATTTCAGTGGACTGTACTAACTGAGTAGACTGTTTACTGAATGGCGATTTTCATAAGTTGTTTTGGTTAGTTATGAATGGTCTGTTTCATTGGTCAATTTTAATGCAATTTGGAATTACCTTTTAGTCAGTTTTAATGCTTCTGCAATTATGTGGTGTTTTGCAGTGTAATAATGCTATTAGTTTTAATATTTAGTTATTTTTATGATATATTTCAGTGGATGGATTCAATGGGCAGTAACATCATTTTCTGATTGTCTCCAGCTTATTTTTTTTAATTATTTTTTTCTTTTAATAAGCTTATATTTCATTTCTGAGGAATAGTTTTGGCTGGTAGTGTTGTTTTCAAGGGGATGTCTGTTTTATGTGTCATTGTGTGAAGGTTTGACATTCAAAATGTTATTGTGGCACCATTACAAGCACTACAATATTATTTCTGATGGACATTAATAACTTGATATTTCTAATTTAAGACAAAGCTCATTCCATACTCTTGGAAGATTTTGTACAAGTATCTGTTATAATTTATGTTATTACTGATGTTTATTTTAGGTATTGGGTTCCCTGAAACTGTGTTAGCTTTCCTAGTGGTATGTCCTAGCCAAAGACTATCAAATAAGATTCAAGTCAAATGTTGCATTACAGGCCAGGTAATAAGTCATCTCACAACCTGTAAGAAACAGTATATAATGACAATTTCTGAAGCATTTCTAAATATTTCAATTTTTCCATCCCTGTTATTACTCAAGTATAAGATATATCTTTCGAGTTTATTCAGGTGGTACTGTATTTTTATTTAGCTATGGGACAGATCATTGATATATAAAGTGGTAAATGGTCTTTCTTTATTAGACTTGCTTTTGAGAACTATATGGGCTACAGAACATGCATTTTTGTCTTTGGTAGTGGCAACATTTAATGTATTCTTTACCATTGTCCAGGATCTTTAAAGGCATCTATGTCATAACATCGACCGCTTAGGTTGTCAAATCCTAAAACATCGACACCTAAGTGTCGAAAGCTAACAATAGCGAATGGCCACATCATTGAATTCTTTCCTTGGAAAAGAATTTGGGTGGCCATCCGTAAACAAAATAAGCAAACACACACAGACATAGTGGGGGGCTTCACCCCTCACACCCCCCTAACTAAATATATCAACTCCAAGATTACTCTATATTGGGGAAAGGGCAAATCCCCGATAATGGCCACGTGATTTCTTTCCTGAGGAAAGAATTTGATGATGTGGCCATTCACTATTGTAAGCATTTGACCCTTAGTTGTCGATGATTAAGCATTTGGCAACCTAAGCTGTCGACAATTCAATAGGAACCCTTGTAAAGATAGTGTGATTCTTATCATTTGAGTATTTGTTTTGTAATCATAATCTGTCTTTTCCACCAAGTCTTGCTATACACTGAATGACGTTAAAGGTGAGATTATTATGACTGTACCAGGACCATGATTTTGCAAACACATCTTGAAAACTTTTAGATATTTTATTGAAGTTAGAATGCTACTCAGTTAGCAGTCATTCACACCCTTGGTTATCCATTGTCCACTTCTCACTTAAATGTCAGAGAAGAATAGTCCAAAGAGAAGTGGAACCCCTACACAGTCCTGTGAAACACAACTGGTAAACACTGATGGGAGAGGCAGGTAGTATCCCACCCTCATTTGTTGTGTCCGGTTGTTTAACCTGTGTATTACTCATTGAATTAGATCATCACTAACATCAACCCTTTTTCCTATTTTCTACATGAGATGAGAGTATTGTATCAACTGTCACCATCTCTTTCTCTTTCCCTTGATTCATTGCCACTCTCCTACCTTCTTTACACTCATGCGTGATTATTGCCGACCTCCTGTCACACAATCTGCCCATGTCTTTGCTGGACACCCTCACTTCCTCATGCATTCTTCCTGTCTGTCCTAAATCTTCTTCAACCAATTGTCTTCTGCTTTCCTACACATGTGCTCAAACCACCCTAATCTGTTCTATTTGACCTTCTCTGTAGTTGGAGCTACTTGGGGTTCTGCTATGGTGTCCTCATTTCTTCATCTGTCCCACAGTGTGCATCCTGCCACCCATCTCAGGTACTTCTTCTCCATCACCTCTAGCTTCAACTGCTTTGCTTTTACTGGCCAGGTTTAGGTACCATACAGAAGTACTGGTTACACCACTGTATTGTATACCTAACATTTCAGCTTCTTTGGCAATCTTCTGTCACACACTACCCTGATACTTTGTGCCAGTTGGCTGCATCCCCTCTAATTCTAGATTTGACCTCCTCATTCAGGTTTTCCTTCTTCTCAACCACCCTTCCCAGATACTTGAAGCTGTTAACATGTTCCTTCTATCTCAGTGTTCAGCTTCTTTTGATTTCCCCCTTTAGTTCCCATTACTACTGTCTTATCTATACTCAGTTTTATCCTGTGTGCCTTCGGTTTTGCATTCCATCACAAATTATTTGCTGAAGTTCTTGTTCAGAGTCTGCCTGAAATGCTACATTGTCTTCATACAGCAGCTTTGTTGATCTGTCTTCTCTGACCAGATTGCTAATTTAATCAGTCACTGGTATTTGCAACACTGGGCTCAGAGATGAAGACTGATGCATGCTTATTAAATGGAAAACACTCTGTGAGTCTGAACACTTTGTATTTGTGACATTGGGTCCTTGTACATAACTTGCACTAATTCTACCAATGTTTCTGGGACTTTGAACAATCACAGGACTGCCCAGATTAGCTATCTTGGGAACATGTTATGCGGTTTCTCCAAATCTAGGAATGTCCAGTTGGACTCTTTCCTCATCACTAGCTTCTCCTCAACTATCAATGTTCGGGCAAACATCAGGTCAGTTGAGAGGTGTCCTGATCTGAATCTGAATTGCTCATCTCCTATCTTGCTTTCTATACTCTGCATATTCACGTATCAGTCACCCTGTCCAGAAGTTTTCATGCAGTGTGACAAGAGTTTGATATCTCTCTACTGTCCGCAGTTGTGAATATCCCTTTCATTCTTATACACTTGCACTAGTATGATTGCTCTCCAGTCATTTGGGATATATCTTTCTCTACACATTGCTATGAACACCTTTTTACACTATTTCTCCCTTAACTCACCCAAAGTCTTGATCATACCTTCTATGGCCTCATCTGAGCCTGCTGCATTCCCTGGCTTCATTTTCCTTAATACTATTCTTACTTCTATGGTGAGTTACTCCTCTTCTTTCATTATAGGCTATCTCTGGGACAGTACAGCTTCTGTGTTTTTTTTTCAGAAGTCGCTGGAAGTACTCCTTCCATCTGTCTATGGTGTCCTGTGGACTGGTTAGCAGATTGTTGCTGGCATCTGTTATGATGGGGTGTCTGTCTTTGCCTTGTAACATGCTAGAGTTTATTTGTGTCATCTTCTGAGTCAAATTCTAGAAGTTAGTAGAGTGGCTATGATGCTTTATTCTTTGCCATTGCAACTGCTCTCTTAACCTCTTTGTTAGCCAAGCAATATTAATTCTTAGGCTGGTCTGTCTTTTCCATCTCCCACTTTTTCCTGCAGTTTTTCTTTCTTTCTTTTTATAACTTCCTCAACTTCTGCATTCCACCACCAACTGTCCTTATGTACCTAATTTCCATACCTTGCTTGGAAACATATCTGCTCTAGAGTCCTCACCCATGATATTTTGAGGTGTCGCCCTTCTTCTTCAACTCCACCTATTTCCTCTTCTTCCTGAGATGCTAGGCCCCTGAATAATTCCTTGAATTCTTGTGACTTTTTTCCTCAGTCATTTTCCAGGTCTTCAGCTTAGTCTCTGCTGACCTTAAAGCCTTCTCTGATCACTGCTTGCAGGTGATAGCAGCAACCAGTGGTTTATACTGTTGGGCTGACTGTTTTGCTGGAGATGAATTTGCAATCACTGCATGTTGGCCACCCTTGCATGTGATCTTGTGACTCTATCTCTTGCTGAACCATGTCCTGGCCATCAACAAGCCATTTGGCTACAGAAATCTAGAAGACCCTCACTTTTTTTATTCTTGTTTCCCCACTCATGTGAACCAAGGCAGTGTTCATATCATGTTCTGTCTATCTCTCTGTCTATCCGTCCGGATATCTGCATTCAGGTCCCCCATTATCAATACTAACCTATGCTGTCTTGCTTTATCTAGTATGTCCTGCAACTGTTGTCTGAATGTACTCTTTCTGCTATCCTTACACTAGAGTCTGATTGTCAAGAGTCTGTCACTAAATCTGATGACATCCCTCACTGTATTCTAAAGCCTCTCCCTCACCACAGTTCCCACACCATTTCTAGTCTGTCCTCCCCTGATTAGTAGATTCTAGATTCCAATCTAATTGGTTTTGCTGCACTGCCCTTCCATCTTGTCTCTTGGATACAGAAAATACCCAACTTCCTTGTTCTTCTCATTATGCCATCCTCTTACTAGCTGTGTCTCGTCAGTGAATCTGTACTCAGTGTAGTAATCCTTAATTCACATTCATTGAATTAGACATGGTTTGGCATTTAATGCTTTAATTTGTCAATTATTCCCTTATGCAGAATATAATCTAATACCTTAACAAAGTCAAGATAAGCAGTGTTAGGCTTTCACCAGGTGTTGATGTTATTTGTTTAAAGAATGACAATATTTGAAGGACAAGCCCTCCTCTTAACAAACCCATACTATTTTCATTCTTCATAGATTTCCATGTTATCTTTGATAAGCTCCATCATGAATCTCAATGACTTTATATGGAATACATGCTAAGTTGATGGGTTTAAAATTGCCTGGGTCTGATATGACCTCCATCTCTTTGTGAATTGGTCCCACTACAGCTTATTCTCATGACTGATAGGATTTTATTTTGGTTTTGTTGATTCTACATAAGAAATACAGCAATTTTGTCTGGTCCCATGGAGCTAGGTATTTTAATTTTACTTGCGGTATCAGTTATTGTCTATATAGTTATATAAAGGATGTCCCCCTGTCTGTCTAGCACTCTGAAAAATGTATTTGCTTATTGTACGGTTTGCACTTTTTTTTAAATACCTGCTGTTTGGGTAACATGTATTTAATGTATATTCACAGAGGTTTTGAATTTTAAATTATGCAGGTACACACATTCCACTCTTATCCAGTTCCCATCATTCACACTCATCTACGTGCATGGTTGTTGCAGTAGTAGTGTGCGCTATATCTCTTTCTATACACTTGTTGAGATATTTTGAGACCACTGGTGAATGAGGTAAATTACTTTTTCTAAGGATGTAATTGCAAAGGAAATCTTCTCCCTGAGGTGCAACAACCTCAGAGCCAGTTAGATGTATTAAAGGCGTGCATAAGATTAACCTGTTAATACACTGGATATGGGAAGTTTGCTTCTCACACAAAACTAGTAGTAAAAGTTCTATTTCATACTTTTAGATTTCAAATGGATGTAGAATTTGAAATCTTCTTGCCATTGATTATGACCTAGAACTTCTTTATATTTGTTCTTTTTTGTGTAAGTTAGCTTTGCAAAGACATAACCCTCAGTTACACAGTTTGAAAATGTTTGCACAGCATCTCAGTCCATTCTGATTCCTAGTCAGTATAAATAATTTGCTTTTCGTTTTCCATCTTTTATATACCATTTAGAACCTTTCTGACTTCTAACCATAGGCAATCAGATGATTGTAGGCAATGCAGCAGAGCAACTACTTATGAAATGAAATACAGATCAAGTGGCATAGAATATTAGATGAAGAAGGTGCAGATATTAGCCTTACAACTATATCTAAATAAATCAAAACTATCAGTAGACTGTCACAAAGACTATGAAAACACTGCTGTCTCTGGTCTGCAGAATTTCTAATTGAATAACTTGTTCTTATATAATTTTTCTTGTTTTTGTAAATTTGTCCTTGGGGCACTATCATTCTAACATGATGGATTCCGTCACTCATGACCTGGCACTCTCTGGGATGCCCCTGGATTTTATTTAACTACACTGTTAACCTTCTTCCTAGAACGATTTCTCCCATGTACTTCAGCAGACTGAATGGATGAATTTTCACACTCAAGTAACTTGTTTTCAAGATCTTGTACTTCTCATTTGAAATGCTAAATCTCTGCCTGCATTCAGCTAAACACATCTTGTTTAATTTGCATTGCCTCCACCATGCTGCTTTGAGCATACTTCAGTATCTCTGCTGTTTAACAAGGCTCTGATGCTTTCTCACAGGTGCACCATCTCAAGCACAAGGCCACAACCTTTTTGATAAGCTATCTAATTTTTCCTCTACCTTTTCTGTACTGAGAGGTTTGCTGCTACGCTTTTAGTTTTCATTTATTCATCAATTATTAATACTGTCTAAAAGATTATCCCCAGTCTTGCTCTGGATTAACTACATGCCACAGAAGTACAGAATATTGCACAATAGGGGACTGGGAAATGGGTGCATGCAAATGTACAGTTTAGCACAGTTGACTAGCAGTCTAACTAATATGAAATCCTTGGAGGAAGTTATATGAATTTTGTGCTGTCTAGGTCCTGGCCTCATCCAAGACTTTCTACACATTTTTTTACTGGTTGAAATCAGAATGTCATGCCTCCTGTCACATGTCCATGCCAAGAATGACACTCATGCTGCACACATTTTTAAAGAACTGCTATACACATCAGTATTCAATTCTTCTTATTATTATTACTTTTGAGCTGGATTTAAAGCAGTATCTCAGTCCACCAAGCACAGATCCACACTGGTTACCCGTTCTATTACAAAATCCAGATTGTTATATTTATTCTGAGAACATAATGAGATCAGAAGTAGAAGGATTCTTTTTTTTCTTTTGCTTGTTTTTTATTATTATTCAGGATGAAAAAATGTGTTCCACTTCTCAGAATCAAACTCCCATGTGGTTTCCTAGCAGATATGAGTCTTTAACTCAGAGCATCTATAATAGTTTCTCCATTTCACCTTTCAGGGGATACTGTCTTTACAGAAATAAGATACATGGCCACCTGCAAAAGTCATTTTGCTTCAGCTTGATTTTTCATATATGTACACTGTATGTGAGCAAAAATGTGTCCTATAGTGTATGAGTAGTATAGATGCAAAGCTCCATAGGGCTCCATAGAAAATCTATGCTTTTAGTAGAGGGTTCTGCAATAATTTGTCCTTTCATTTTGTGGCAGATTTAATCTGCAAAAAATATGTATGCTTTCTGCTTTCAAATTCAGGTTCTCTTCTGCTTGAAATTTCAAGTTTCAAACACAGTGTGTGAGAGAAAGTTGCCATTCTACCAAGAGCCAGAACTCCACAGGGTTTTTAGTAGAATTTTTTTTTTAGCTTTGAATTTATGTGATAGTTTGTACCTCTGACCTTTTTTGGGGCTACAGTTTGTACAAAAATAAGTTACACTGTCCTCTACAAATTCAGCTGTTCCTCTCTTTGAAACTGGGCTTTTCAGAGATACAATGTATGAGTGAAAACATTTGCTACACTTCACAAAGCCAAAGCCCCATATGATTTCTTAGCTGATCAAATTTTTAACCAAAGCTTTCTCTGATATACTTTCCTCTTTCTTATGGGATATAGTCTATAAAAAAAAATAAAAAATAAAATTCAGTTCCCTCTGCAATGCTGTCTTACTTCTGCTTTAACTTCTGATTTTTAGATATACAGTAGGTGAGTAAAAGATGTATTTTATCCAATTCCATGATCTTTAAACCAGGGCATCTATAATGATTTGTCTAGACAATAATCAATGAAAAAAAAATATGCAGCAGTGTCCTCTATAATTGTACATTCTTCTTGAAATTTGACTTTACAGAGACATAGTATGAGGGTTATATTATGTTCTGTATTCCCTATAGCAAACTCAAGTAGTATTTCTAGGCAAATCTGAGATTCATTAATATCTGGATTATGTGATAAATGCATCCTGCTCACTTTTTTCTGTAATATGACCTGGGTAATGAACACATTATCACTTTGACAGGTTTCTTTCATCTCTAAGCCTAATGTATAATGCACATTCTATGAATAAAACAACATAGTAATCGCTCAGATGGAGGAATGACATAGGAAGCAGTCTATAGGTAAAAGACGGCACTATTCTTCCCTGATAAAAGTATAAATGTTTCTTCACAGTGTTTAGTTTACAGAAACAGTGCATAACCCTTGATTACACTTAAAGGAAATTTACCATTGGTTAAACTGGCTGCTCTGAATAGGAGCAATGTGTTCTTGTGTATGATGCATGTTTAAATATCACTTTGTTGTGTGATTACTCCCCTTGAAGACATTAGCTAAGGTGCTAGAGAGTATGTGAGTTTTTAATAAAGGTACTTGAATTTTCTTTGCCTTATTATTTTATCTATATTTAGTCGCTTGTATGCTCTTCTATATGAGATGGTACAAGAACCTCCACCTAAGTACACCTGGACACTGTTATTGTGTGTGATGAAAAGCCATATATCAGCTACTAACCATCAATGCCACCTCTCCCTCCCCTAACTTTTCTCTTCCTATTACTACAGCAAAGAAACAAAACTTTCTTCAACCCTACATCAAGTTTCCAAAATTAGACTAACAGGACTAAGCAACACCTTTCTTACACTTTGTTTCATTGAAACCATCCCTGGCACCCCTTGCAACCTTGGCCCCTACAAAAATAACAAGCACATAAAACTAACTATACTATAAATAGGAAGTACTAGAAATTAACTGGAACAACTCACCTCCATTCTATCATCCCACAACTGGGACATAGTAGGAGTTACAGAGCCTTTATTGAAAACTGAGTCCCCTAACCTAAACCAACACTTTGCAAACTAAAACTGTACATATTTAATTTCAGGTCTGGATGAACAAATATCCTATTACAAAAATGATTCAAAGCCTTCCTTCTAGCTCAAAATAAATTGAGTGATGACCACAACAAAAAGTGACAAGTATTGACACTTCAGCATAACCAAAAACAAATACCTCAGCCTAGGACTAGTATACTTACCCCATCCAGCACTTTACCGTTTATAATTCTGATTGATTACATTCTCTGATACATAACTCCCAAAGAAAACATCGTTTTCAGAGGCTTTAACCTCAACTTGATGAATTCCACCAATGCGCAGGCAACACACTTCCTAACTGATCAAGTTCTTACATAAATGGTGAATTAACCTAAAAGCTCCAAGTTCAGATCAAGTGAAAATACCCTCCATAATGCCATTATCACTAACTTACCCATAATCTAGTGACTTTATCTATACTTTCCTCACCATATCTTCTATATAGTATTCATTATAAATAATGTGTATAACAATGCAAACACATACTTTTCTCATTCTGACTTAAAACCCTGAAAAGTATTGCATCTTAAAAGATAAAATTTTCAAAATTAAATGGAACTACTTCCTAAAAAAAAAAGACTTGGCCAAACCGATACCCATGTTAACCACTACACTCCTTAAACGTCTGAATTAATACTTTGTGAAAATCAGAAGAGGTGACCCAAAAAAAATAAATAAATAAAATGTATTTCTTAGTATAAAACGTAAAACCCTATTGAAATTAAAACATTTGCTTGGAAATTCTAGAAAAAAGTCTTCTTCCACTAACAGCAAGGACAAATTCATTAACTACAGCTATCTTCTTTCAAAAGAGTTAATCATCCCAAATTAATAAGCATGTCAGAATCTGCTATAACAAAATAGTATCCTAAACTTTTCTGGAGCCATCTCTCCATTAGATTTCCTAAAGCAGTTCTCCACAGTCTTCATTTTTACTCCACCAGCCATACAATCTCATAAAAAGCCAGACCAGACTCTAATATGCATACCCTGGTTTTCTACTTTAAAAATATTCAAAAAATGCAAAGTATTAAAAAAAATTACTGATGAAATGCCAATTAATGCACCCACTGGTATGGTCAGTCTGTTACCTTAGCTTGTTGTATTTCACAAAGGAAATATTCTTTTTCTGACATCACTTATACAGCTCATGTCTCATTACCAATACCACAGCTTGTCCATGGAAATTTGCCACTGTAAAACCAATACTTAAGCTAATCAAACCTGAAACACCAAAGATTTAGACTAATATTTTCCGAACCCTAGAAATATTATTTGAAAAAAATATCTTCATGGAAAGCATATAACATCATCTTACCATATCATCATGGATTCTGGTCAGAACACAGTGCAATAACAGCATCACAAATAATAATTTTCAAAATACTGACAGAATAAATTCTAAATCTGTTTTCACTGATTTTAAGTAAGCATTTATCCTTATATATCATGAACTATTAATAATCTACTTCACTTCTGGAAGCATCATCCAAGGTGCATTACCATGATTTAAGCACTTAGTTGTTTTATTTAGTCATATGACATTTGTTTACAGGAGAAGTCTGACTGGGATTATATCCCATTTTCAGCATAGGCCTGGGGAGAAAATCTCTTCATTGACATAATATGATTGTAGTTAAATAAAGTTATTACAAAGTCTAATACAAAAGAATGACATACTAACTAAGTAAAAATTCAGCTTCAGCTCATAGAGTGCGAACCTATACATGCATATTACAAATACTTGGATGGATATAACAAGCTGAAAAAAAAACATTGTCAATTGATAAAGAATTTACAAGTTACAATTTACATAGAGGTGACATTAAATATACTGAGTACACTCTTTGGAACAGAGATGATAGAGATTTCTTTATAATATAGCCTAAGAAAAATATATTTGTTAGTTGTCTAAGAAATAGATTCTACTAATTTCTTCTCACTGGAAGGAGGGAGGGATTATTTCAGCCTGGCATATTGCCGGAGCAGAGCTGAGTTTTATTAAGGCAGTCTTTTAGTAGTTTCTTGAAGATGGAGAGGTTAGAGTTAGATTTAATTTGCAGAGGGATAGAATTCCATTTTTTAAGTGGCAGAGTATGAGCACAGATTTTGGCCAGATGATTTGTGGGGTTTATATATGCTGAGACGATGTTGTTAATTAGACTGAAGTAGTTTATTAGAGAGATAGGAATGCAGACTAGGAGTAAAAGCAGGACCGTCACAGGCTTTGTGAATAAAGTTGTGTGTGGAGATAAGCTGTATGTAATTTAAATTATGAGGCAATTTGAGCCAATTTAAAGCCTTAAGGACAACACAGTGATGGGTGTTGTATTGCTGGCTGGTAGCAAATGGTCACTAAATAAGTTTGAATATGTCCCAGAGGTTGTAAATTTATCATGGTCAGAGACTAATATCAAGTCTAGAATTGAACCTTCACTGTTGGGATTATTAAATCTAGTCTGTGTTTTGATAAGTTGTGTATAACCATGAAGGTTTATAGTAGCTGAGGGAAAGTCTGATATAAGATTTTGCCTTCTATACACCTAAAAAATGAATTCTCTATGTTAGGGGTTTGGCCTTTTATAGAACAAATTCTTCTCCAACCATAATAAAAAATAATTAGAAAATGTTTTTTTCACATCTATCAAACTGGTTTAAGAAAAGTTAGTCTTAAATGTTAAAAAGCATATGATTTTGCACAAAAGAGAAAGCTAAATATAGTCCTCATACATTGGGTCATCTAGTAAAACAACCTAGCTGGTTACATCAAAATTTAAGCTTACAATATCACATCTAAAACAAGAAATAAAAAAAAAGAAAAATCAGATTCCTTCTACCTCTTTTTTTTTTTTTTGTTCTTGAAATATCTTCCACTTCCTCTCACCTGGAAATATAACAGCAATAGGTAAAGGAGGAATTGTAGCACAAGTTAAATACAGCCTACCAAGCACATCTAACGATTCATAAAGAAGAAACTTCACTCCCTGCAAACCACAGGTAATAAAATGATACATTCTTCAATCTTGCATCTACTCGAGGGTATCATTCCAACATCTTAACAAAAGGCAAGTGGCTTCTCATTAAACAAAGATCCTCTCTACTGAGAACATGTCTGATTTCTAAACTCCTTAATCTAGACACTCCCTTTTTTACCAGTATGATAACAAAAAGGACTAATAACAGTAACCTCAGAATCCACTCACAAGAACCACCCTTACTACTTATCTTAGAAATAAGGTGTGATGATGTGGGGTGCTGCCATCTGTGCCAGGGAGAATAGGGCAGTGCATGTGTAACATATGCTAGCATAGCTAGTTGAAGTTTTATAGTGAATTGTGTGTCATTTGACTATCACACTGATTTGTAGAGATGCTTGTGTTAAAAAATGTATCAACATTGTTCTTATAACTGATTAAATGTATATGTTTAAACAAAGAACTCTGAAAGGAAAGAGTAGAAGTTTTTGAAATTATTCTATAGCTTTCAGATACTGCAACAAATTTTAGCAATGCTCTGAGTGTGTATTGTACTAGAGTCAGTTGACCTAATGTGATGTCATTCCATAACCAGCACTAAGAGAATGGACCTGTCAGAGCAGTTTGCTTTGTTTTGTTTTCTTTGGAACCTGATATAAAGATATGTGTTAGTTATCACAACTGAATTTGTCGAGTTCAGTTTAGTTAGACGCTCATCACCTTGCCTTGTGGAAGTAAGCATCTCAGTATCCTATCTTGCCTTGCTGTATTAATTAAGTTAGCTAGGGAATAGTTATTCTTTAGACAGTCAGGAAATACAGTGAGAGTATTTAAGTATTTTCTTTCTGCATCTGTTTGACTCTGCTCAACCATGTTAGTTTTATTTGTCCTGTGATTGAAAGTCTGGTATTTACTGTACTTAGATATTTAGTATTCTCATGTTTTCCATTTTATCATTATTATTATTAAATATTTTTATAACTTTCATTGGGACTGGTCTTTTAGAGAATACCTTTAGCATCTTGAGAGTAATTGTGCTTACTTTAGTGACACTTTAGCCACTCCAAAAAGCCTGGCTGCGTTGGTTACACTCTATCACTAATATTAGTATTGATTTTACTCAGTATAATTGGATATCCTTGTAAGGGCCTGAGAGTGGTTGACTGGTGGCAGCATATTTATTTTATAGTCTGGGAAGAGGGGGTACAGCTAGTAAATCTGTGACAGCCTTTTCCAGGAGTATGTGTGTGACAATCAAATACTCAGGTTTGGGTCTGTCAGCTACTTGGAACTGTGGCACAGTGCTCCAAAGTGAGTCTTGTTTGGGATCTGGAGAAAGAGAGAGTCCAGTTCCAGGTCAGGATTGTGTTCCCTGTGTGCTCTTGGGGGAAAGTGTGCTTGGTGCAGAGAGCTCCACTTAAAAATACTGTGCAAATCCATTCCTGTTATTAGTGAC
Source organism: Protopterus annectens (assembly GCF_019279795.1). Taxonomy (NCBI): domain Eukaryota; kingdom Metazoa; phylum Chordata; order Ceratodontiformes; family Protopteridae; genus Protopterus; species Protopterus annectens. The sequence continues at coordinate 572,843,780 of NC_056735.1, forward strand.
CATCTCTTACTGGTGTCAGTGATGAGGACTGAGGCTCCTTGATTAATGGCCAGGGGTAGAGAGGCTGTCACATATTGGTGGCAGAGTGGTGGGATATTAATTGAACTTCAGTAGCCTGTGGGCAATTGTCACTGAAGGTGTGTATACTCTCAAAAGCCACAAAGTAAACATTCAGAGTTTCATTTTCACAACAGTTTATTTTTGTTAGTTTAGCTTAGTCAGGGAAAGCAGGCAAAGATGTCAGCAGAGGATTATGATAAGCTGACAAAGAACCAATTGGCCAAGGTGTGTGAAGCCAAAGGAATGGTGCATTGTAACTGGACTAAAAAGGAAATGATTTCAGCCTTAAACATGACTGCTGAGCAGACCAGTGACCAGGAAGACAACCAGTCTGGTGTTGAGGATGTGCAGTCTTCAGAAATAAGACAGTTCATCTTTTCCTCAGAGGACTGAAAAATCCATCTGGAGTTAAAGAGATGAACTAGATGACAAACATTGCAAGATAGAAAAGAGACTTGAACTGGAGACTGAAGAGAGACTGTGACATTTGGAGACTGAAGGAAAGAAGAAGCTGCATCAGCATGAATTGGAGACAAAATGTTTGAAGACCAAAGAGAGACTGTGGCATTTGGAGATCAAAGAGACACTGTGGCATTTGGAAACTGAAGAGAAACTGCAGCATTTGGAGGGTGACAATGTGAGAGGGAGATGTTGACTATTCATTAGGTTCATGGAGGTAATGGGGAAAGGAATAACTGGATCCCAGAAGCAATAATGATCAGTAAATTTATTCCACAGTTTGCAGAGGGGGATAACTTTGATAGTTTTATTCATATATTTGAAAAAGTATGTGAACAGTATAATGTTGACCAAGAACTCTGAGTACAGTTCCTGACCCCCTTACTCCATGGTAAAGCTGTAACTGCTGTTTCTAAATTGTATGATACTGATTGTTTAAACTATGATAGAGTAAAACAATGTTTATTGAACTGTTATAAGTTAACACCTGAAGCTTACAGAAAAATGTTTTGTGAGCATAAACATAAGGTAGATGAAAGTGTATGTGATTATATTGCTGAGTTAAACACATTTTCAAAGATAGGTGAGCATGTGTCTGGTCACTACTTTTGGAAGAGTGGCAGACATTTTGGTGAGGGAAAAAGTCTATTTGCTGTGGACATGATAATCTGGTTGGCAGATCAGAAGTGTAAGTCTGCAGATTAGCTGGGGAGAAAGGGGGATCTCTACATACCGAGCAGGGCATCACTGCACAAGAAGGGAATACCCATTGCTGGACATTGATATAATGGAACCCAAGGTGGGCAGCCTAAATCACACCAACAAAGTCTACTAATAGCAGGGGAAGCCACTAGCTCAGGTACATGGCCAGGATTAGGGGTTAGATGTTTTAAATGTAATCAGAGGAGCCATGTAGCATACAAATGTCCACTGAAGCAAGGTGGGGAACAAAAGGTTAATGAGTAAGCAAGAGGTCATACAGTGTGCCAGCAGTAAGTTGTCTGGAGACAATAGGGGTACCAGACTTTCACCAGAGGTTGCAACTTATATTAGTGGAACACAGGCCACTGCTAAGAGAGACACTGCCTCTGACATAGTTATTGTGAAGCCTGCAGTGGTTAAAGAGGAGCAGTACTTGCTTGGGCAGTCCACTCCAATCATAGCTTTAGGAGGGATCCCATTCCAAATACCTCTGGCCAGAGTTCATCTTGTCTGAGGGGGTGGAAAAGGAAACAAGCAGGTAGCTGTGTTTGAGGATATTCCTGCAGATGTCTTGATAGGAAATTACTTTGATAATCCAGTACCTTGTCTGCATGCAGTTACATGCAGTCAGGCTTGGAGACAGGCATGTTGGTCTGGTAGGCTGGGGGAGACCCAGACAGACCCCACAGCTGAAGCTGGAGCTGATGATGTGGCTATTTCAGGGAGGGAGCTACTCTGTAGAAGTGATCCTGGAAGTGAGGCACAGCTGCTGGTAGGGAGTCTATATCACTTAAATTAATGGCATTTCATCAGAAATGCCATTCATCAAATTCTCCTCATGTGGAGGCTGCAATCCCCCACACCTCCCGCTAATTACATATACCAACTCTGAGGTCACACTACAGTGGGGAAAGGACAAATTTCCTAAGCTTTACTGTACCGTGATCTCAGTATGAACAGTCCAACAAATGGCATATTCAATGTAATTGCACTAAAAATTCCATTCGATTAACTAATTTTTCACTGAACTGATAGTGACCCACTGGTAAGTACAGTGGACAGAGTGACTGCAAGGAGAGAAGTGAATGGTAGTAACCAGACTGATAGTGAGGCAGCACTTCCAGAAGATACTAGGTTTCCTGTGGAAGGGTACTGGGATGTGTCACAAAGGTGGATTTGAGACAGGCTCAGCTTTTGGACCCTACCTTACAAGGTTTGAGGGAGGTAACTAAGGAGGCACCTCATGCTTAAGGAAAAGGGGAGTCTGTATACTGGAACAAAGAGTTAATCTATAGAGAGTGGACCTGTTAGGGAGTGCTAGAGGGTGACATATTACAGCAGTTGGTTATGACAGAGCCTGCAGTCTGGGGATTCTAGCCATAGTCCATGACATTCATTTTGCAGGTCATAGGGGCATAAAGCATACCAAGAGACATATTATGTAGAACTTTTATTGGCCTGGGATTGCAAGGGATGTGACAGGGTAGTGCAGGACCGGTGAGCAGTGTCAACAGGTAGGCAAGGGGGAACAAGGTCAAAGCTCTGTTGATGCCTTTGCCTGTGATTAAGGAGCCATTTCAGAGGGTATCTATGGATATTGTAAGGCCTCTGAGTACCCAAGTTGCACAGGGAAGAAGTATATCCTGGTGGTAGTAGATTATGCTGCTAGATACCCTGAGTTGGTGGTTCTGTCTTCCATGGAGGCAGAGAAGGTGGCAAATAAATGTTTTTTTTAGATGTTTTCAGCAGGGTAGGTTTTCTGACAGAAATACTAACTGACAGAGGTGCCAATTTCATCTCAGACCTTCTGGCTTGTGTGAGGACGTGCTGTGGGGTGAAGCACCTAAAGACTAACCATTACCACCCCAAGACTAATGGTCTTGTGGAGAGGTTAAACTCTACACTAAAGAGCATGCTACAGGCATTTGCAGAGCAGTTTAGGAGAGAGTGGAGCAAATATTTGCCCCATTTTCTATTTGCATATAGAGAGGCACCCCAGGAATGCACAGGTTTTTCACCCTTTGAGTTGCTGTATGGACATGGGTTGAGGCAGCCTTTAGATTTGATTTGTGATGAGTAAAAGGGTGGAACAAATATTTGCCCCATTTACTATTTGTGTACAGAGAGGTACCCCAAAAATCCACAGGTTTTTCACCTTTTGAGTTACTGTATGAGCATAGGGTGAGGCAGCCTTTAGATTTGATTTGTGATGAGTAAAAGGGTGAGTGTGAATCCCACAAGGCACCTTTAGTAATATATGGCCTAAAGCTCAGCAAAAGGCTTAGGGAGCTCAAGGGCTTGGCTCAGGAGAACCTGGCAGGAGCCCAACAGCAGAAAAGGGTCTGGTATGACTTGAGCCCGAGATTATGCTGTGGGACCGCAGGTTATGGCACTCATTCCTGTCTGACAAAATAAGTTGCAGGCAGCTTGGGAGGGACCCTTCAAAGTGACAAGAAAGGTCAGTAATGTCAATTACATAGTACACCTGCTAAGCAGGAGGCAGGGACACAAACTGTATTATATTAACATGATGAAGCCTCAGCATGTCAGCGAGGTCCTGGGCAGACTGCAAAGGGTAGGTTTGACTATTAAGCCCAGTAAGTGTCACTTAAGTATGACAGAGGTCTCCTACCTGAGACATAGAGTGGGGAGTGGTAAGATTGGGCCAGAACCTGCCAAAGTGGAAGCTACTCAGGCATGGCCTACCCCTGTTACCAAAAAAAGCAGGTGAGGGCATTCTTGAGGACAACAGGGTACTATAGAAAGTTTGTTCCCAATTCTAGTACAATTGCTGTTCCCCTCACAGACCTGGCAAGGAAAAAATGTGCCAGATATGGTTAGTGTGGATCCCATCCTGTCAGCAGGCATTCCCAAAGCTTAAAGGGGCTTTGGGAGGACCCCCCTGTGTTAGCCAGTCCAGATTGCAGTGCAGGTTGATGCTTCAAACCATGGGGTGGGGGCTGTACTCAGTCAGGTTTCCTCAGATGGAGAAGAGCACCCAGTTATATATCTCCACTGTAGACTCCAACACAGGGAGGAAAGTTATACAGCTGTAGAAAAAGAATGTCTAACCATAGTATGGACACTGCAGAAACTTCAGTCTTATCTGTATGGAAGGAAATTCACTGAGGTTACAAACCACAATCCCTTAACATGACTACATAGAGTCAGCCAGGAAATGCCAAGTTATTAAGGTGGAGTCTAGGTTTGCAGGCATATGACTTGACAGTACAGCATCATAGTTGGGTCAGCAATGCCAATGCAGATGGACTCTCAAGACAGGGGATAGGTTAATGTGTTCCCAGACAGGTCAGTTTCTCTGAAGCAACATTCTTCCAGGGTCACTTGAACAACTAGCTTAAGTCTTCAAATGGGGAGTGGGGAGATGTGATAATGTGGGGTGTTGCCATCTGTGCCAGGGAGAAAAGGGAAGTACATGATACATATGTAACATATGCCAGCATAGCTAGCTGGAGTTTTGTAGGGAATTTTGTGTCATTTGAAATCAACAATGTCATTAGAACTGATTAAATGTATATGTTTAAACAAATAATTCCAGAAGGGAAAAGTAGAAGTTTTTTAAATTATTCTGTAGCATTCAGATACTGAAAGAGATCTTAACAAAGCTCTGAGTGTGTATTGTACTAGAGTCAGGTGATCATATATGATGTCATTCCATAATAAGCACTGAGAGGATGGAACTCACACCAGTTTGTTTTGTTTTCTTTGGAACCTGATATAAAGATCTATGTCAGTTATCACAGCTAAGTTAGTCGAGTTCACTTTAACTATAAGCTCATCACCTTGCCTTGTAAACATCTCAGCATCCTATTTTGCCTTGCTGTATTAATTAGGTTAGCTAGGGAACAGTTATTCTTTAGGCAATCAGGACATACAGTGAGAATAATTAAGTATAGTTTTTCTGCATCTGTTTGAATCTGTACAACTGTGTTATTTTTATTTCTCCTTTGATTGAAACTCTGGTGTTAATTGTACTTATAGATATTTAGTATTTTCATATTTTCTATTTTATTATTTATTATTAAATATTTGTATACATATCATTGTCCCTAGTCTTTTGGAGAATACTTTTAATATCTTGAGAGTACTTATGCTTATTTTAATGATGCCTTAGCCACTCCGAAAAGCCTGGCTGCTTTGGTTACATTCTGCAGTTTATGCTAGTATTGATTTTATAATTGGATACCCTTATAAGTGCCTAAGAGTGATTGACTGTTGGCAGTGTAGTTACCTTATAGTCTGGGCAGAGGGGGTACAGCTACTAAATCTGTGCCAGCCTTTCCCAAAAGTGTGTGTGTAAAAATTAAATACCCAGGTTTGGATGTCTTAGCTATTTGGAACTGGAACACAGTGCACCAAAGTTAGTCTTGTTTGGGATCTGGAGAAACAGAGAGTCCAGTCCCATGTCATGAGCTTGTTCCCTGTGTGCTCTAGGGGAAAATTGCGCTTGATGCAGAGGGCTGCATTTGAAAAGACTATGTAAAGCCATTCCTTTTCTTAATGACTGTCTCTCACCTGTGTCAGTGGTGAGGATTGAGGCTCATTGATTACTGGCCCAGGGTAGAGAGGTTGTCACATAAGGTATACTGTACAGGTCATGGATTTCAACTTTAGCATCCAGGACATTGCAGTCATTCTCTTCAAGCCCTGTTCTGTTTTCTACTTCATGGAATTCCACCTAAAACACAGCCTTTTAGCACTTCTGTGGATCCCTAGTGATATCTGCATTGCTTACTGTACTTATTTCCTTGTTTCACTTGAAAGAAAGTTACTGTTTGTCGTTTTTGCATTTAAGTTACCTGTAACACATTGCATTTCAGTTACCTGGCACTTGCTCACTAAAACAATTATATAAGTCAGTTCTAAAAAATTAAAAGCACTACACCCTCACAAACTCCCCTTGAGTACCTTGTTCCCCATTGACCCTTTTTTCAATTATAAAGGAATTCCCAATACTATTCTAGCATGTCCAAAGGTCAGTTGTCAATCTCCTCTCTGGTCCAGCTGGTGAATCTGGGAATCTTGAGGCAATGTTACAACTGCCTCATGTACACAGACAACCCTCTCCTCCTCCCAACAAATTCCAACACATGTGAGAGATGCAACCATATAGCCAAACTGGAGGCTAAGCTCTATCAACTCAGTACTGGCATAACCAGTCAGGAGGAGAAGGAAACCACACTCACTACAATTCCAGTCTCACATAGACCTACCACGACAACAAACCAAACACATAAACACACAAAAACATACTCGGAGGCTCTAAATAATAATCTGCCTAAGCAGCAGAGATCTCCAAAGCAGACACCCAAGCAACCGCTACCCCAAATCAAAACACGTGCAACTCATAGCTCACAAAGCCAGTGTGCCGAACAGTCACAGCCCTTAAGGCTAAACAACACACCTGATACACTTGTAACAGGTGACTCTATCGTCAGGCACACTGACGTCCCGCTCACCAGGCTGAACAAGGAGAAGGTCACGGTGAGCTGCCTGTCGGGCGCTAGGATCCGCCACATAACACAAGCACTCAGGTCACTCCAAGGCAAGTACAAATATGACTCAGTCATTGTCCATGCTGGTGTGAATGACCTGCGACGTACCTCCCTGGACTACATGAAAAGAGACATAGAGGAGCTCTCTGAGCATGTAGCCCAGGCCGGTATGACCCTGACCTTGAGTAGCATCTTACCCTCACCAAGAATGATGCCACAATATGAAGACAAGATGATCAATTTCAACAATTGGCTTAAGTGTTGGTGTCATTCAAAGGGGATCCAATGCCTGTCAGCCTGGGATGACATGCTCGACAAGCCACAATGCTTCGCTAGGGACGGCTTGCACCTGTCACCCCTGGGCTTTCGGATATTGGCAAAGGCTCTTGCTACCCCCATAGTGCCTTTTTTAGGCAAGGCTCAAAAGACAAACCCACCTCCATAGGTATCACAAGGGATAAGAAACTAAGAGTAATGCTACTCAATGCCAGAAGTCTAAACCTCAAGATGCACGCACTCAAAATTCTCCTTAGCATGGAGAATATCGATATCTGTGCAGTAACAGAAACCTGGTTCAAGGCTCATGAGAGCACCCCAGCACTACCAGGTTATACCTCATACCATGCTTTTTGGCCCCAAAACTTGGACCAAACCACAAAAGGAGGGGGAGTATCAATATTCATCAAAGATACCCACACCTCCAGGTTGGTGGCACAGCACGAAGCATCAGAGACTATCCATGTGCAACTAACTGTGAGTAAAACTGCCTTCCAGTTTATAGCCTGCTACAGACCACCCTCCCAAACACAGGAACCCCACTTGGCCTTCCTGAGAATACTGGAAAATATGAAGGTCTCTCCAAACACCATTATATTGGGCAACTTCAACTACCCAAACATAGACTGGGAGCATTACTCTAGCTCCAACACCCTAGCCCAAAGGTTCCTAGAATTTATAAACTCAAATGCTATGGAACAACTTGTTACCACTCCCACAAGAGGGGAAAACATACTGGACCTGATCATCACCAACATGGGGACACTATGCTCCAGACCAGAAGTGTATCCCTCACTGGTAAGATCAGACCATAAACTAATCTCACTGGATATTCACATCCCGACCCCACCCCCTGCCCAGAAAACCACAGTGAAAAACTTCTCTAAAGCAAATTTCACACACCTCAAAACCGAGGCGAAATCCTTCAAAGCCCCCGGGCCTGTGGAAAGTATGGCCCAGACCGCGGAATCCTTTATAAACGCATTCTGTGAACACCTTCAGGAATGCATGGATAATGCAATCCCAAATAAAACCAAGACCCAATCCTCCAAAGGCAGACGTCCTGTCTGGTGGACCCCAGCCATAAACAAACTATACAATAGAAGGAGGAAGCTACTACATGATAGAGCAAAATCCCAAAAAGGGAAGGCATCTCTGATCAGTATTAGCAAAAAACTACGGGCACTCATAAAATCGTCTAAGGCCAGCTTCGAGAGAAAAATTGCACAGGACACTAAGGATAATTACAAGGCTTTCTTTAGTTATATTAGGAACCTGGGTAGGAATTCCCAGATATGCTCAGAATTAGTCCAAAATGACAAAAAATACACCGAGCCCACAGACATTGCCAACATCCTAGCTGACAGGTTCAGTGCAAACTTCTCCCCCCTCTCCCCACCAAAAGGGCAAATATCTATCCCAACAGAGTGCTGCCCCCCTGACATCTCAGATGCTCAGGTAAGAGCCGCCCTCTCCAAAGCAAAAAACACAGCATCAATGGGACCAGATGGTGTCCCGGGCTGCGTCCTACATGAACTCCAAGAAGAGCTAAACCCAAACATAAAACTACTGTTCAATCTTAGCCTTACTACAGGATATGTACCCAAAGAGTGGCATACAGCAACAGTGGTCCCTCTCCACAAAGGTGGTGTCTCAACGGATCCTGGAAACTATCGCCCCATAAGCCTGACTAGCTTGGTCTGCAAAGCTATGGAAAGGATCATCATGGACCTCATAAATAAAGAAATTGGGGACCTACAGTCACTGGATCCTACCCAGTTTGGCTTTGTTAAGGGCAGATCCTGCCTCTTAAACCTGGTCAATTTCTTTGAAACAGTCACCAAGGCCATTGATGAGTGGAAGATGGTCCACACAGCCTACCTGGACCTCGCAAAAACTTTCGATACAATACCCCACTCGGGCATTATAGATAAGCTCACCAGCTTAAATATAAACCCCTATGTCACTAGATGGGTTGCAAACTGGATCAAGGACAGAACCCACATGGTTAGAATTGCTGGAGTCATGTCAGACTCCAAACCAGTTACAAGTGGCGTCCCACAAGGCTCAGTCCTGGGACCTCCCTTGTTCGGTATATATTTCTCGGCTGTACAGGCCAACACGGAAGGACTGTGGCTGACCAGGTTCGCAGATGACTGCAAACTGGGCACCATAATCAACTCTCCAGCTGACACAAGCATCCTCCAAAAGGGCCTCATAGAAACAGACAACTGGTGCCAGAGCCATGGCCTCAAGCTAAACGCCAAAAAGTGTATAGTCATCCCCTTTGGCAAAAACAAAGTGCCCACAAATTACCACATAGGTGGTAATCCATTAAGTACAGAAGAAGTCATTAGGGACCTGGGGACCCAAGTTGATAGCAATCTCTCATTTGACAACCACGTGGCCAAAGTGGTTAGAAAACATTTTATATAGCCCACCTAATCATGAAGGGATTCACATCTAGATCAGGGGGGTCATCGTGCCTCTTTACTCATCCCTCATCAGACCCATAATTGAGTACAATGCCCCTTTTGGGATGTACCTTACCAGACACCTGCAGCAACTGGAAAGACCCCAAAAGTACCTCACCAAGAGGATCAAAGGCTCAAACAGATGCCATATGCTGCCTGGTTAAAGAAACTCCAGCTCTACTCAGTGGCATACCGCCTGCTCAGAGGCGATCTGTGCCTGACGTATAAAGCCATGTCCAACCCGGAATTAATGGACATGCTGCACCTCAGAAAATCCAAATCCCATCGAGCTACGCACTCGAGAGACTTGAACCTCAGCACTGAAATAAATAGGACATGCTGGAGGGACAGATTCATAACCCAGAGGCTCCCTTCACTCTGGAATAAAATCCCAGTCCAGGTTAGGCAGAGTCCCACATTGACTCTCTTCAAGAGGAATCTTGATGAGTGGATGGGAGATCGTAGGTTTACCCCGGCTATCACTTCTGTGTCACTGTTAGACAGAAACACAGTATACTAACCTCAAAAAAAGGCATAGCAAAATTAATTTAAAATGGGTGGCGAAAGCCAAACACACTCTGGTTAGGCTTATAAATGCCCTAGGGCAGATAGCCTAGTATGAACCTATGAACCTATGAACCTATAACAAATGTTAAAGATTTCTACATAATAAGGACAATACACTATACAGTTCACTCTACTTACACTGTTGTGTTATTCTCTGCTGTAAAATCTTCATTCCTTTTCTTTCACTCTCTTCCCAACCCTCCCCTTCTAAATTCCTAGTTAACCACTTTCTGTACTAACCATTCACTATTTTACCATCTCCCTTCTCCTCCATCACTAAAAACTGGAAATTTACTGTTATTAGACACTGGCATCTCTCTGATAACTCTGAAAGCTGCCAAAATTCTGCACACAGCATATATTTATGTGAGTGGCATATAATGCAAATATTACAGAATTTACTGAAGAATAGTGATATTAGCATGTATTGCAATATGTCAATTTCTGGCATACAATAATTTGTCAGCCTGTAAAATAATTTCTTATTCTAGTCTTTCTGCTTTAATGAAAATGCAATTTGTTTGATTCTCTATCTTTGTATCTTCCTGGGCTGAGTCTAAAAATGGCCCACCTGAATCAGGATTCTACTCCAGTTAACAAATGGAAAATAAAATAAAATAAAATAAAAAGCAACTTTATCACCAGTTTGCCTGTATCAATAAAAATGCTATAACCATCCTTCCTATGTATCATGGAAGCATAAGATTTTCCCTCCATTTTTCCATCAATATATCTTCTGTGATTTTGATTTCCCATCTCTCTTTCTACTCTCTTTCTGTTGATTTCCATTCTTCACCCATTTTTCTCTATGTTTTATAGACCTACCACACTTTTACCTTACATTCCCATTCTTTCTATATCTGAAATGAGCTCTGGCATTGAGACTGCATCATCCTAGCTTCCCTTTTTTTCTATAATTGCCATATTATCCCTGGTACAACCTTTACAGATTGCCTGCCAGCTGACTCTCTTCCTTATTCTCTTGACAGTCTTTTGGTTTTCCTGTAATGTTTACCTGATCCCAATATTTAACCCTTTGCTGTTGCTTTGGCCATCTTCAAGCTACTGATTCCTTATCCTCTTTCATTATCAGTTTTAATGCAGCATGCATAAAATTATCAGCAACTAAAAAACATGTACTCTTTTTTATTAGTTTACACTACACTGCTTGCCTTCATAGCTATTAACAGTTTGATTTAAAAGTGTGTAGAATCCCATTCCCAACTTTTCCCTCAAACATTTTTTGGACCGCTCTTCCATTTTTCTTATCTGTCTACTGCCCCGCAATCTGTTTCAACCATCTCCACCATTGTCTTCAGAATTTATGTTTATCCTTTGCCTCCAATTCTCTTCTTTCATTCTCCATTGACCTAACCATCACCTGCCTTACCTTCTCCCCATTATGTGCTTCTTTCTATTTCCATTTCTTGGTCACTGTTTTCTTGGTTATTGCTATTAATAATCCTATCATCTCTTCATTTCTCTATCAGCTTTGTTCATATAACTTATCATGAATAATTTCTTATTAAGCAAAGTATCCCCTGATTCTACCTCTGATTACAGTTTTCAGCTCCCGAAATTCATTCAGTGATCTACATTCCCAAAAATTATGACTCCATGTACCCTTGTCCTCTTCACATCTCCTCCATCTACCTACCACGCTGGAAAACATGCTAGCCAGTCTTGCAGGTGCATAAAGGTAGTTATGGAGACATTCCCATCCAGAAATGCAACATTGGAATGGCCTTTGAGAATTGTAATTCCTGGTATTGGGCTAGTTGCAATGTATACATTAATGGTGGGTTAAAATAAAGGGTAAAGTAATGGACCAGCTGCTGGGGAGGTAATAAGCACTATGCATGGAGAACATACTGTGTTGTACAGGACTGGCTGTAATAAAGTTGTTACAAACACTCTCACATACAACTGCATCAAGTTTAAGTTTTTAAGAATTAGTTTAAAATAACTACTTTTTAACTACAGTATTAATATTTAAGATGCTATAACATGCATATCAAAACAGATAAACCTGTATATTAAACAACATGCTAGTACAAAAGTATACACGAGGTGGTTGTTCATAAATGCATTTCAGAAATGTGCCAGTTAACATTGGAAAGTATAAATAAAGGATTATAATTGGTTCTCCCGTCATGAAAAAGTGAGGTGTTGAAGTCATGGAAGTCAAGAAAGTCACCTTAAGACTGAAGCTCAAGAAGTGAATGTTAACATCCATATAGAGAACTCATAACTACTTATTTATGATTGCAGATATCTGATCATAATTCTTTATACATGACCTTCAACTGTTACAGTATATTCACAGCTACAGAAAAAAGTTTTGGAGCATAGAATGTTGTGCATTCTTAAAAGCTGTAAAACATTTATTCCTGCCTTAGTGATGTCCAATAGACAGAGGCCAGAAGCTAACTGTCTTTCTGATGGACTAAAAACTTTAAATGTTGTTATAAACATTTCATGTCTATCTTTTCCATGTTGCAGAGAGAAGTGTTTTACAGCTTTGAAAAACTGTTTTAGGTTCCCATCATTGTTCTGTGGTTGCCACTATGTATGTTTTAGCACAAGACTAGAGCATAACTATTTTAAACCAGGAATACTAAAACTTGTCATGCACCTCTGACATCAGTGAGGTGCATAACACAGAGGATTATGAACAAGTCATAACCAAGTTGTATGTTTTAGACATGCATGTCAAGAACTTCACCTCAAGAGTGGAGTGAAAGTGGAGATTAAGAGGTGTAGATTGACAGCCATTTCAATAACAATATAATAAGAGCTCTGATTGTAGAAACAAGATCATACTTTTTAATGCATGGAATATTATCTCCTCCATGCAATATCAGTTACAGAACAAAAAAAAAAAGTGCAGAAGTGTGAGGGGGGTTTATATTACATACTACTTAGTAATGATAAAACAGACCAAAACTCAAGCCTTTGTATTTGAGCTTCCTTTGCTCCAGTGTACCACTGAAAAAAGGAAAAAAAAGGTATAGGAGTACAGTCAGTGGAATGAAGGAACTCTGACTAACCGCTGACTTTAAAATAAACAGTCGCTTCATACACCTAAACTTTTTGTTTAAAATTGTGACAGATTGGAATATCCAACAGCTTTTAAAATAATTTTTAATTCAGCGGCTGCTCCGTCATGACCAGCAGCGGCTACTGTTTTGTTCTAGTATGAGAGTAGGGGTGGTATTCATAGCTGCTACCAAACAGCATAGCTGGCATGGGCACTGGTTGTATATAAGCTCAGATGAGATGTAATTCAGAGATATAAGGTGCACTTATACACAATAGAAAGAAAGGTATAAAGAACTTCATAGGTAAATGAGAACATAATGAGTTGTAAATGAGAAATGTGTGGAAAATATGTAACTTAACTATGCTAATAAGGTATTCTTGCCAGCTTTTGTAATTTTGAATTGTAATATAATATGCAAGTGCATGATACGCATATACCTTGTGAAAAGCAAATCTTTGCCTTTTATGGTCACTTAGCAATTGGTAAAAAATGTTTGGTTTTGCTCCTAGTGTTGCTATAACCCATACTGAACTGCTTACTTCTCTCATACCACTACTAAGTGCTATAAGTGGTGCTTGGCAGTCTTGGAAGAGGAGATTCAGCAAAGCATTACTCATTTTACCATTGAGGAGAATGAGCTGCTTGATGGATTTAGATTCGAGAGGTAGATTATAAAGACTTTGGTGAACTTATAAAGCCCAGAAACTAGAACTAGGGGAATGTGTGGGCTTCATATTCTTGTGAACACAGAGGCATATATAGCCCTTACTATATTGCATCATAGACCTTTTAGAGACAGAGTATGATCACACTGTGTATCCAACAGGCTTCTACCACAAAGATAATACAGCAGTTCTTCAATATACTTTTTGTGCTTGTGAATAAGCACCTCTATTTTTCAGTGTTATCCGAGGACTGAGCCAGAATCATGTGTGCCTTTTATTGAATTGCACATTTTCCTGAGGCACTTGGTATGATAGATTGCACTCTTGGCTATTAGGGTTTATTGAATAGCACATTTTCCTGAGGCACTTGGTATGATAGATTGCACTCTTGGCTAGTAAGGCCCCCATATGGACCAGAGGGGAGATGTCCCTCAATAAAAAGGTTGCCATTCCATCAGCTAACAGGTACTGCCTGATGTGTGCGACTATTTGTCCAACTTATTGTGCAGAGCATCTAGGCATTATCCATGATTTCCACACATGGCATACAGGTTCACCTTACTACTACTTTCTGCATGGTAAGATTCTGAATGGTCAGCTACTAGGTAACTGCACTCTAAATAACTTTGTTTCTGTGTAGTTATTCATCTAAATATTAATCTAGATTTCATTTAGGAACTATCTCATCATAATGTGTCCCATCCCTGTTATGCTTTCCAGGTGAAAAAGGCTAACAACTTCAACCTTAGCTGAAATTACCAATACTAATGCACATAGAGCTTCAGAGAAGTGCTTTAACACTGTCCTCTCCCAGGCATGGATAGTTGTTAAGCAAGTTCAGTGATATTATTAATGGAGGCCAACCAATGACTTTAGCCTGACACCCCTTCTGGCAGGCATGTACACAGCAGCATCTAGGGAAGCAGCAGCATCTACTCCACACAACTGTAGGCTGTGACATTCATTACATGGCAGTATAAAATTACAAAGATAATAAGGGTCTATATTAGATACACAAATGCTTAAATGTTCAAATCTCTAAAGGTCAACCTTTAGAGATAGAACAGTTAGTTTGAATATTTTTAAAAATGAAAAAAAAAAACAACAGTAAAAAAAAAAAAAACTAAAGGGTGTAAGCAGGGCAGCCACCTGCACCCCTCTCTAAATATACCAACTCCAAGATCATGCTACAGTGTAGGGAATGGGAAATTTCCTGTTTCCACACTGTAGTGCACTGAAGTGCAATCTTGGAGTTGGTATATTTAAGTAGCGGGGGGTGTGGGGGTGCAGGGGGGCTTGCCCCCTGCTAAAACCCTTTCATTTTACTTTTTTTTTATTTTGTTTTATTACATTTTTGAACACTTAACTGTTTGATCTCTACTGGTCAATGTTTAGAGATTCGAACATTTAAGCTTTCTTCTATGTAATATAGACCCATTAATAACTGGTGTATGTAGTGCTACCTGTAGGCTATGTGGGTCTATGTTCATGCATCTAAAAAAAGTTACAGTTAACAGCTAATAACTGAACATTAAACAGCAAAAGTTTAATGTATTGAAAAAGCTTAACAGTGAAAAATAATTCATCAAATGGCCATAGCTGGCCAACAACCAGGAAGTACCATGATGCATAAGGTAAGCAAAAGAAGCCTTTTTTTAAATTTGCACTATTCCTCACTGTAGTGCGATCTTGGTGTTGGTATATATAGTTGAGGGGTGTGGGGGCACATCCCCCCACCTTGGTTGGTTACATTTGTGAGGTTGTTCAATTATAGCCATTTGCTTATTTTTTACTGTTAAGCTTTTTTCAATATGTTAAAGTTTCACTGTTTAATGTTTAATTATTAGCCATTCACTGTAATTTTTTTTCAATGCGCAAACATAGTCCCCAGTGAGACAGTTGCCTTTTTCTATTGATACATGCTGAAGAACTTTTTGTTTATTATTTATTTATCTATTGAAATTTGTTAACCAGGATAGTCCACTGGGTCAAGTGACCCATTTTCAGTGGAGGCCCAGGGAGAAAAGATTCACAAAACACTGTATAATACAAAGAAAAAAAAAACATACACATACATTACAAAAAATGATGACATGATTATCAGAAGAAATACATAGATTTATAACATAATAAAAGGTGTCTTATAGTAATAATGATACTGAATACAGTATAATAGTCACTCTATAATAATGAAACTGATAAAAATGAAGCTGATAAAAGAAATAAGAAAAATAAAAATAGAAATAGATGTGCAATTATCAAGAGGCAAAAAGCAGAAATGTGCATTTGTTAGCTGTTTGATAAGGATTGTATTTGATGTAGTAAAGGCTTTATGTGAATAAGGGTAGAAAGGGTTATGGTGGCTTGAAGTTTATTGCACAAAAGCAGGTGGGGTCATTTAGAAAATATTATTTTACAGCAGAATTAAAGGCTCTGAGTGACTGAAGTTGTGTGATGTGTGAGGGAATGGCATTCCATATCTTGGCAATGCTGTGGGAGTACACACACTAATCAGCTCTCTTATTAGGTTTGGATACTCTTAAAAGATATTTATTTGTGGATCTGAGTGTGCGAGTAGGAGTGTGTGCTTGAAGAATATAATGGATGCAGAACAGTTATTTGGTTTAAATAGTAAGTTGTGGGCAAGAGTAAGTTGAGTGTAAGTAGGTAGTGGGAGAATTCAAGCCAACTGAGCTGAGATATAGTTTGGCAATGATGTGTATGGTTGGACAGACCAAAGGCAAACTTATCTATTTTATAATAGCATGCTTGAAGCCTATTAAAAAGGGTTGAAGAAGGTTGGTGAAAATCTGACTTCCATGGAGAAGGGGGGGGGGGCTAGTAGAGTGTTGGCTAGTTTAACTTTGGTGTTTGTGTCAAAATAAAGTTTATGATGGTAAAGTTTACCTAGTTTGAAATGGGTTTGTTTATAATGGTAAAGTTTATCTAGTTTGAAATGGGTTTTCTTAATTGTATTAAGAATGTGTTGCTCAAATGTGAGCTTACTGTCAATAGTTATAACTAGTAGTTTTGAAGAGATTACTAGTTCTATTTCTGTCTTGTTATGTGAATAAATTTTAAAGTATATATGTGGTGGTTTTGTAGAAAACAGTAGGAGTTTAGATTCTTTTGGGTTCAATAGAAGATGAAAATCATTTAACCAGGATTCAATGGATGTAAATAAGTTTTGTGTGAGCTTAAGGAGATCAGAGAAGTTGTTGTAGGAGGAGATAATGGTGGAATTATTTGCATATTGAATGAGTTTACTTTGTAACGAGACCTTATGAAGGTCATTTATGAAGGTGTTAAAAAGTAGGGGGCCGAGAATGGATCCTTGTGGGATACCTATACAATTGGTTTGGTATTCTGACTGTTCATTGAGCCATTTGATTGGTTGTTCTCTGTTTATTAAGTATGAGGAGAACCATGTTAGAGCCCAAGTTTCCTGGCTGTTTTAGCAGTAAAGCACAAGACACAGTGTCGAAAGCCTTAGATAGATCTAATAGAATTACTGATGCAGCTAGGCCTGCATCTAAGACTTTCTTTACTGTATCAGTAAAGGACAGTAAAGCAGTAAAGGTACTGTGTGCTGGAAGGAAACCATGCTGGGTTGGGGCAAGGAGATTATTGTTAGCGAAGTGATTGGGAAGTTAAGCATGTATGCATTTTCCAGTATTTTTGATAGGGGGAAGAGTACAGAGATAGGGCAATAGTTAGAGAGTTCATTGGAATTCCCACCTTTATGTAATGGGGTTGTGATAGACTTATTTCCATATATTAGGGACATATGATTCTGAGATGGAGCGATTTATTAGAATACTGACAGGGTATGCAATTGCTTTGGAAGCAAGTTGTAGATATTCAGGTGGAATTTATCAGCAGATAGGGAGCAAGGTTTTAGTTTGGATAGCAGTCTGAGTACTAAAGATGTGGGTACTGGTTGGATAGTGAAGTCAGGGGTGTAGGTGTTAGTATTAGAAGAGTTTGTTGGTAATGATGAGAGAGGGATACTGTTTTGGGCTATTTGAGTTGTCAGACTCTAGTTTTCTGTCACTATTGGTGTCATTCACTAGTTTCTGCATGGAAGTAATAAAGTGGATTTTAAACATATTGGCTATTTGTTGTGGGTTTTTTTTGGGCAGGATGTTGGGTTATGTAAGGTTCCTGGATTTAACAAAGAGGAGACAGATTTACAAACCTTTTTTGGATTGTTTTGTTAGTTAGCTAGATATACTAAAAATACATTTTTCTTATCATTTGTTACGAGTTTTTTGGCTTTTTTTCAGAGTTGCTTAAAATGTTGTTCAGTTTGAAGTGTTTTATTTTTCTGCCATTATTTTCAGGCATGATCTCTCACAAGGATAGTTTGTTTAGTTGATTTTGTTAATCAGGGGGAATGGTGAAATTTTGTACATTTGATACGCATCGGTGCAAGGCTATTAAGAGTGTTTAGGAAGACTGTATTGAAATAAAGTACAGCATCATCTAAAGGTAGTGCTTTTATAGAGGCCCAATTATGAGCTTTTAGGATGTTGGTAAAAGTAGTTTGGTTAAAGTGGCTGAGGTTCTTGATTGTTTTGTAGGAGTGATTTTTGAGAGTGTGGGTGTAGGTTCTATGGGTGTAGGCTGGGAGGTGGTCACTTGGGGAGCTTGCTAGGGTGCCTGAATTGGAGAAATGTTGAGGGCAGGTTACTAGTATCCAATCTAATATTGACTTAGATTGACTGGATATGCCATGTGTGGGAGTAGTAATAAGTTGAATAAAGCTATACAAGTTTATGCTGTTGAATGGAGAATTTGAAGTAAGGTTTTGCCAGTTTATGTTAGTATCTCCTAGTATGATGGTTTCCTGTGTTATATTTTTATTTAGCCAGGATAGAAAGTCTTCAAAGGTGAGAATATTACAGCCTGTGGGATGTATAGTACAACTATTCAAAGTTGTTTGTTATTACTAATATGAAGAGATGCTATTAAGAATTCCATGTTTCCAAAGGTAGGTGCTGGTTCAGAATGGGTAATAATTGTTAGGGAGTCTTTGTAAATTAATGCTACAACCCCACCTTTTTTGTGTGACCTATCAGAGTGAAGTATATTGAACCCTGGAAGAAGACTTTCTGTGTTTGAGCTATGCAGTTCTAGCCAGGTCTCTGTCACTGCCTCAATGTCAGGGTTATATACTGATAGCCAGACATGAAATTCAGTGGTTTTATTACATATACTATGTATATTTATTGTTGTCAGGTGAATGTTTTGATTTTTAGTAGTCTGGATGTCTGTAGGAAGGTTATTAGGTCCAGGATTAGGGTGAATATCACCGCATTGTGGTAGGGTGAATAAGAGATGAATTATGTTGTATGAGAGGTAAGGTTTATTCATGGGTTTGGGGAAGGCATAGTCTTATAGCTTGAATTTGGTATTGTTGGGTGATATATGAAGTTTGGTTGAGCATATGTAGGTACACGAGAATAAGGATGGAGAGATCAGATAATAACTATGTATAGTAGTTACAGTTGCCACCCGTCTCTTTGTCAGCGGGACACTCACGGGTTGAGCCCTCTCATCCCACTTCCCACAGTCACCAAGCGTGGGACTTTAAAAGTGCTGTTTTTCCCCTTTTTGCGACCACAAATTAAATTGCTGTGGAAAAGCCGAAAATACTTCCGGTTTTTCCATGGCAATGAGGCTACGTCACCACCCAGACCTGCAGTTAGAGGGATTCCCTGCTAGGTCTGGGTGGTAATGCAACACAGTAATTGGCTGCAGGGATTGGAGGGGGTGGGGACTTACTAAGAAGAGCCCAATAAAGGTTGCAGCTGTAGAGCACTAAGCTCTACAGCTGCGAACAAAAAATATCTGAGATTTATATTTCTGAAGCCAGCCCAGCAAGCCCAGCAAGCAAAGAAGCCAGCCAGCCAGCTAGCAAAGAAGCCAGCCAGCCAGCAAAGAAGCCAGCTAGGCAGCAAAGAAGCCAGCCAGCCAGCCAGCAAAGATGCCAGCCAGCCAGCCAGCAAAGAAGCCAGACAGCCAGGCAGCAAAGAAGCCAGCCAGCAAAGCAAAGAAGCCAGCCAACCAGCCTGCAAGGGAGCCTGCTAGCCAGCAAGGGAGCCTGCCAGCCAGCCCAGCCACCAACTAGCCATTCCAGCAGGAAGGAAGCAAGCTAGCCCAGCAATAACTGTGATAGTGGTAAGTACATAATAGCATTTTGTGGCTTTAGTTATTTAAAATGGGAATATTGTGCTTTATTTAAATTTTTAAAGTTTAGAGGTAGATGGGGATGTAATATGCAGTATTTAAATCTGTGCAGTGGTTATTTTGAGATTTTTGAGTAGTAGTTTTTAAAGGTATAAAACCGGAATGTATATGTAATTGTTATTATTCTTGGGGGTATGATTTGGAAGCATTTCTTTTAAAAGGCTGAACTGTGTATAGAAGTTGTTTATTTCTGGTGGGGGGCAGTGAAATATAAATTTAGTGTGATGTATTTCTATTGTCGTATCTTTTTCTGGGTATTGTCTGTTTGCAGATAGAAAATGTTCGAGCATAGTTTGCTCTTTTTTGTATGGAAATGTTTGCAATTTAATACTGTTTTCAGGAAGTTAGGATATACTGTTTGGGTAATTTTTCCTGTTAGTTCCTGCAAGATAATGTGTATGTGGTACAAGTCTACCTTTTGAGAGGGAATGTTAACAGTTAGTGTACTAGTGTGCAATATAAAGTACTAGGGTGCAGTTTGCATCTCCTTTAACAACTCTGGTGATGTGGTGGGGGTGTGGCCAGTGCCATGTTGGCCACACCCCTATCCTATTGACCACACCCCCATGCCCCACTTTTCCCTTGTTAAGAGGTGGCAACCCTAATAGTAGTTGGTGTTGGGGAAGTTAGAGCTGAAGATGAAGGTAATGAAAAGTAGAAGGAGGTGTGTGGGGAAGTAACTTGGGTTAATAATATTAATAATGCAGTGAGGTCTGGAAGGAGATAAGAGATGTGTATGTAGCATGACGTGTAGTGTGTAGAAAAGGAAAGATGGGGGTTAAAGTCAAGTTGAAACATTAGTGGGTGGGGGATTGCAAGTGAAGGAGGGATTTGCATGCTGTAGAGTAATGTTATTGGCTGTGGAAATGCAGGGAGGAGTTACAGGAAGTATAAATCTGGTGGAATAGGGGGTGGGTGGAAATGGGTATAGGCTAGCGGAGCAGAGTAAGCCCCTGAGTGGAGGGTGAATGGAGCGGGTTGCGCCTGCCTTCAGAAATGAAGAAAAAACAATATCTCCCCAAATGGCTTGGTAGGTATGCATGAGTTGCTTAATATGAAAAATAATATCTAAAAGGTTGTGACTCTAACACATCAGTAATCTTTTGGGACACTTAACTGTTCAGTAGTGAGAGATAAAACTAAGAAAACGGGAAAAGAGGCAGAAAGAAAGAAGAGAATAGGGGGTTGGGTATTATTATTTGGAGAACGGCTTTCACAAACAAGTCAAAAATGAGGTAGCTTCACTGAATAAAGTTAGGAGTTAGTAATTAAGAATGTAAACTGGCAGGAGAAGAGATGAAGAAGCTTGAGAGAGTTTTCTAGCGGTGTGATCCAAATATAAAACCTACTGATATGCATATGTGGACCAAAAACAAAAATATACATATTAGACTGACAGATGCATACAATTATTTTGGGATGGAATAGAGGGTCAGTGGTGCTTCCTGAAAGGCTAATGTTAGCAGTGCTTGGTCACAAATAGTGATTGTCACACAGGAAAATGGATGGAAAAAAGTTCAATGCAGGAAGTATTAAGGTGAATCAACTTTTTGCTTATTGTGAATTGCACTTCTGTTTGACAGGGAGAGGTTACTAAAACACAAAAGAAATATGGAGAAATAATGAATATTTGACATGTACCAGAGCTTTTATGAGTAAATAAGACAAAAATATATTAACTATTGTTGAGCACGTACAAACATCAATTATAGTGTCTGTGAATTAATGGCATTGCAAGTGTAGCACTGTTAGAACATTCATTAATATATTTTTACTGTTACAAACAACTAATGCTGCTACAGTATACAAATTACAGGTTTCACATATAGAGCTTCAGGGATGGTCAGTTATCAAATCAGAATAGAAAATAGGCTGTATGTAACAGTGATACCAGCCCCTTAAAGGAGTTAGCGCACAAATTGTTCACTGAGGTTAATTGCACAACTAATGCGTAGGTATATAATACTATTGCTAAAATGATTGGTGTAGACACAAAATAGTAGATGAATTAGTCTAGCACCTTTAAATTCATGTATAATGCTGGCAAATACCACACTATTACCAACAAGTCTAGCTTAAACAAAAAGGCAACACATTGCAGTAATCACCCTTTCGTATATGCTGTTGTGGCATGCAGTGCGGCATTGAAAATCCACACCTATGTAACAGCACAGAAACTATGTATATTTTTTTATTGTGGTAATGAAGTTAGTTTCATCTGGTAAAACAAATCTTATTGCTATTGCAGTTACAGTTTTGTTTCTTATACAACAGCTGTTATCCACTTTTTCTCTCTCCTTTTTTAATTGTTTTTGCTTCTTTCCAGCATGCAGGTAAGTGCAAATGTTGTCACTCTTCATACAGGAGGCTTGATACTTAGTGTACTTCCATCTGCCATTTCTTGGGTGTTGTTGTTGGCTGAAGTATGTATTATAGTTTGTAAAGTGTTATTGTGTGTAATATTGGAATTGTGTCATACATAAAGTCCCTGTTAACAGAGAGCTTGATAATGATTTGCTACAATGATGAGATCTAATGGACACAAGGGAAGTTCTTGGCATTGACCAAAAAGTGCACCTGGCTCTATACCTCAACTTAGGGATCCTGCTACATGATGTGGAAATCTGACAATGCCTAACTGCTTTATTCTTTAGTGAATCCACATGCATGCATACATGCAGCACTTTGGCATACATGTTGTGTCCAGCCAACTCATGCAACACAAATGTGGATCTGCCTTTGGCCATGTCCAGCACTACCAGCAATGTGTGTCTGGTACGACTCCACTTGAGCAGCAGATCCATGTTAAAGATAAAGCCATTTCAACAATCATTGTACAAATGAGGATCATCATGATATTGCCCCTGGCATCCACCATTCCCATGTACTGATGAATTTCCTCCCTTATTAACTTGACCCTCAGTGGCAGTAGCCTGTGCCTGAACTATTTCATGTTACATCTGATGTTGTGTGGTCAAGGCCTTGCATGTCTCTGTAGCCCACTGTGATTCATGGGGGAAGGTATACATCCTACTTGATTACTGTTGATTCACTTCATGAAATGCAATGAATGTGTATGTAGCATGCTACTGTGTACTGCTATTGCCATGTTCCAGAGGCTGCAATAAATAAGTGGAATATTTTCTAAGAACAGTACATGGAAAAATTACCTTTCCCAGTAATGCAACTACACGTCATGCTTAATGAGATTTGCTAATTTAAAAAAGTTATTTTTTCCCAATGGTGAGTGATGAAGAAACTGGTGTACAAACATTTCTCCCCATCAGCATGGATTCTGGGATTTTTGATGTTTAAAAAAAAAAGTTGGAAACTCACATTTATCTGTCTTGATGCCATTAACTGCAAACCACAAACTTTAATCTCAGTGGTATTGGGGTAGGGAAAACATGAAGAATCTACACAGTTTTTGATATAATTAATGCAATTGATTGCTTATAGTATGAATTTCATTTTATGACTAATGCTATCCATTTATTTTAGTCAGAGTTACACCTATATTAATGAGGTCTTGCTGAAATGGACAAACTACAAAGTCGTCAAAGCGGCAATTCTTGACCAATAAGCAATAAAAATCATCCTTTCCCTCATCTGAAGTACACAGTACTGTTCTGAGTATCAACTGAAGAAGCAGGTGTTAGGTATTTTATTTAATTTGTAATGGATTTCATAGCCTTTTTAAAGTTTTAAATAACATCACAACTTCAAAAGTATGTTAATCACAGCACCAAGTAATGCAGTGTGATACATACAAGGAAGCAAACTCAGAGATTCAAAAAAAAAAAAACTCCACTGCTGGTGGTAAGAGCTGTGGTAAAACAGGGGCTATTTACATGATGTGGGTATTTGTGATTCAGACACATATTAGTCACAGTGAGGAATGACCTCATTATTGCATTTATTTATTTACTTAACATTTGCTGACTTGGAAAGTCAGACTAGGACACAACCTATTTTCAGTGGAGGCCTGGGGAGAAACACTCCAGTCGCATGTCTTTGGAATGTGGGAGGAAACCGGAGTACCCAGAGGAAACCTACGCAAATGCCAGGAGACATGCAGACTCCACACAGAAGGCACCCCAGCCGAGAATCGAACTGGAGATCCTCTTGCTGTGAGGTGACAATGTTAACTGCTGCACCACTGCATCACCCATGTATAGTCTGTGGGTCTCTGAATCACCCTAAATTATCCCAAGTGCAAATCACCATTTTCCTGAGGTAGTTAACTCTGTTAGCTCAATTTGTTCATCTAATAGACAGACACACATTCAAACACACACAGACAACACACACACACACACACACACACACACACACACACACACACACACACACACACACGCACGCACACACACACACACACACTAAGGCATATAAACATACCTCTTACCTGTGCCTGAGTTTACAGAATGCCTTTGTGTTTCTTCTTATTTATTTATTTATTTATTTATTTATTTATTTATTTTTGGCCTTGTCTGTGAATCACAGGTCCTTGCAAACAGTCAATAATGCTAGATATTAACGTTTCCTTCTTTTTAATGTTTGCAAAGTACAGGGTGATGTTAAACCTAATGATCTATTAACTATTTAAGTGAGTCCAACTAATACTTTAAATATTCTTCCCATTGTCATCTAGTGTTTCACCCGGCTTTGTCCTGAAGTCTTCCTCACATGCACACACTCATCACTCTCAACTGTCTGTCTGTTTGTCTCTGATGTTACAGGATGCTCCTGCTGTTACCTTCTATAGGTACCCTATCCCTTGCAATTCACAAACTGTTGTAGTCATAGAATAATGCCAGAACATAGTGGAATAGTGTTTCAAGCAAGCAAGCAAACAAACAAACAATAAATAAATAAAATAATTTTATACTAATTGATCAATCCGCATATATTGCAAAATACCAGGTGTCTGGTGGTGTTGGGGTAGAAAACTAGTGTCCTCTGTGTAAGGAGTAAGCATATGGGGTTTGAATCCTTTTGTCCCATTAGGGCACAGTCTGTGTAGTAGCCCTTGTGTCTAGTGTCTTCCTGCCTATCTTTTGTGCTGCAGAACTTTTTTTTTTTCTTAAGTGACTTTAATGCATACTGTAGAGAGGTAAACATGATGTCTTATGTTTACCCATTTCTTTAATGCTGCGAATCATGTTATTTTATTTTTAAATGTAACTTTAAGGTACACTAAAATAAGTTATCCCTAGTGTCCAGTGTCCCACCACCACCAATGTTGCAAAATTTGCTTGGAAGTCTATATGAATGTGGATGTATGCTAGCTCACACTCATGCATACAAACAGATGTTCCCCCATTGCACTCAGACACACACAACCATTCACACACACACACACACACACACGCGCACGCGCACACACACACACACACACACACACACACACACACACACACACACACACACACACACACACACACACACAAAACCTGCCAAACCTACTTACTAAGCCTCCCTACTCTAACCTTTCAGGCAAACTCCCACATGCAGTCACGCACATACACACATGCATTCATGCACACTATCACTTAACCTCGACCACGATGGGTGAATACATGCTTTTGGCTGTGTTCATTCACAGTAGTGGTCATGTTACATTACTCGGCTGATAAAGTCTCTGAATCACTCCGCAGTGTAAATGCTTTACTGCAGGAAAAGGCCATTCCTCCAGAATGCCTCATTAGCATTTGGCATCGCCAGAGATAACCCACTGTGGTGTTGTACATCTTTGTGATAACATACAGAGGTATGGTTGTCTCTAAATCAGAAATAATTACCACAAGCTCTACACCCAATGTACAGCTTGTGGTAAATTTTCTGAATCCAAACCAATGAATTAAAAAAGTAAATTTTAATGTTTTGTGAAAAAGTATATTACAGAAGCATACTAAGTGAAAATCCTTTGCAAATCACATCTTTTGCATAGAGGGAACTGGTATAAACAAAGCATTCACAAACACAAATTGATTTATTATTTATTAAATTTATGTTTGTTTACTGGGATAAAACACTGATCTCACTGAACCATTTGCAGGCATAGCCTGTGTGAATAGGATCACATAAGAAATGAACAAATATATTGACAGATAGAAGAATATGTTATAAAACATACACATATTTACAGATGCAAATATTTAATTTAAATTGTCATTTATATAATGAATGCATACAATGCTCACTAAACTGAACAATACATGCTGTTCATTTTCATTGCTTGTTGCCTGGCAGTGAGGTAATCAAAATCATATCAGTGCCTTCATTTTTACAATTGTAGTTTCAGTAAATGTACTGGGTTAAATGTTTGGCTACCATAGTCAGATGATCTAAAGCAAATATGAGTGTGTGTGTGTGTGTGTGTGTGTGTGTGTGTGTGTGTGTGTGTGTGTGTGTGTGTGTGTGTGTATGGGGCAAAATTTAATGCAATTCTTACTGTACCTGATATAAGGAAATAAAATATATATATATAGCAGTGCAATTGACAGAAATGACTTTGCGTACAAATACAAAGATTTTATCACCTCACTTTTATCATTCTTTTTCTTCTATTGCAGCATGTGATGACAGAAATGAACTGCTGCCTTTTTCAAAGGAGGTTGATATGGTTGGTCCACCTAACCCATAAGTAATGCTCTCCCCAACAAAAAAAAAATAATTACTAATAAACAATTAATTTATAAAGGTAAAAAGATGGTATGCAAAATAAACATTATTTTTAAACTAATGAACAGTTCACTGCAGTATTTAAATAAATGTGAAAAGCATACATTACCATAGCAAAATATTTGATTATCAATATAATACCATATTATATAAGTCATATATTAGAGCATAACTGGATGACTTTGCATTGTTTACAAATAATATCAATGTCATTCACTAATGTAAGATAATGGCATTGTGTTACTTAGGACTGTTTTTTTTCTATCCTTCTGCAGATCCAATTTTGTCTGAGACATCTCATCGGCAAATAACAATGGCAAGGGAGAGGTCACCACCTTCTGACTATCACAACAATGCTTCACATGGTGGAAAGAGTGGCTTCCCCCTCCATAGGTAGCCAGCAGTTGAGCAGCTTGGAGAGCCATTTTGATCTTCATGACCTGTCAAGGCTTCAGTGGAGTGGGTTATGGAGAAGCAGTGAGGGCTATAAGGCAGGCTTCTTTAGCAAGTGCAAGACCAGCAGACCTGGCAGTCAGCTCCAACCACCAAGCTCCCTGGGCAGAACCCTCTGGGCAGGGCTCCTTGTAAGACCCTCCAGACTGGATCCCTATTCCCCTACATCCATTATTATGATCTAAGTTATTCCTTCTGTTTGTGAACCCAACCTGCAGTGGGACTTCCTATCCCTGCCTTTCTTGTCTGTCTTTGCATGTTATTGTCAATATACTTTATCTTTTCCCTAACTGTTACTTTCCTTACTATCCTTTCTCCTTTCATGTAGCCTTATATATATATATATATATATATATATATATATATATATATATATATATATATATATATATATATATATATAAACAGGGCTATCAAACCAAAAAAAAAAATACTCCCTCAGTTCCTCCTCTAGCAATACCTGCAATATCCTCTTACATCAACCTTCTTTGTTTCTTGTTTTCTCTCTATTCTTTTTTCATATCTTAATATTTTCCCTCTTTCCCTACTAATAAATATAAAACCTGGTCCAAATCCTGCTGGCAATGTTGCTGTAAGCTGCTAGCCAGCAGCATTGAGATTGAGTAATTGCAAATACTCTCTGTCAAGTGTCATGATATTAATTAAACTTATCATTTGACGATGATTTACAAAAATATATATGAGGTTATACAGGAGCTTATGAACAAAAACAGCAGCAAAGGATATACACATTTCTGCATAGTTTGTGGCTAATTTAGAAAGTTTCAGTTCTGCACAGTTTATGTGGTCATTTCTTTGTTAGCTTCAAAATCTGAAAATCAGTACCACTCTTTCACATGTACTGTATTTGCATAGCAAAACAACCGCACATTTCTTACATCTACCTTGTGCATTTGTGTAGAGCAGAACTAATAAAAACACTATATCTTAACATATTGTAGCTCTAGAGATGCTTAGAAGTACTTAGTAACAGCTAGTTAACCACCTTTCTTACATCAGGCTTGTCTTTTTTTCTGATTTCAGAGCAAACTTGTGGCAATCCATGCACTACAAGTCTTTTTTTCTTGCTATTCTAGAGCATTATCAGTACATTCCATGTACTACAGTACATTTCTTCATTGCTTGACAAACACACACAAAAGTATAGTGAAACAAGATGAATTGGTATTATTTCTGTAAACCATTGTTTCAGTTTCCAAACTTGTAGAATGTTGTCTCCTATATATACAGATGATCTTTTCAGAATGTGGTTTGCAATGCATTCATGGAGAATGCAGCAAAAACACAGTACACTGTGGAACAGCTGAATGTTTCAAAGGCAGTGCTGTGTACAAGGGACAGAAAATCTGATTGTATAAGGTACAGAAAAATCAGACTGTATCATTTACATAAAAGCAGAGTGTCTACTATATATGACACAAAATTAATCTTCCACCCGAACATGAGTTCACAAAAAAATAGTAAATAAATGCACAACATATGTCTCGGAGTACAATACACAGTAAAAGGAACTGTCTGTTAGAACTGCATCTTTGCAAGAGCTCAGACCTCTCATGCATACCTCCCTAACACATATCTCTATGAACATGAAACCACAGATGAGCTGCAGGTGCAGCCAGAGTAATACCCTAGACATACAACTACATTTTACTCAAAATCCTGCACAGCAGTACATGCCCACTTTAAAGCAAGGATACAGACTATTCTGAAGAAATGAGAATATATAGTTTACCTGTTGGACAGACCCATGCAACATCTAACCAAATATATACATGATACATGTTGTGCAGTAATAATGATGTCACACAGTGCAGCTGTGCTCACATTGTGTCTGACTTGAATCAAGGGAAGCTCTATGGATCTAATGTTAGTGGACAACACAAACACTTCTAAAACAGCCATTGTATATGTGATTCCCACCACTGCTACCAATATGTGATGGCCACCAATATGTGTCGTCCCACGCTGGGCCAAAAATCGAGGAGCCTGAATCCTCACTGACACTGGAGAGGGACGTGCACTTGGGTTAGGTCCTCAGCCGAGTGTCCAAGCCAAGTCCTCCAGCACCCTCTCTGTAAACCCAGTGCTTTGTGTCCCTGACCCAAGTATCAGACACACACACACACACACACACACACACACACACACACACACACACACACACACACACACACACACACACACACACACACACACACACACTCTCTTTAAGATTTAATTTTCACACACACCTGGGAAAGGTGCACAGAATATAAGGTAGTTATCATTGCCACCAGCCGGTTACTATAAGACTCTTAAAAGGTATCCAATTATACTGTGTAATATTAATACTAATACAAATAGTAGTAGTTCAACAAGATGGCTAGGCCTTCTGGACTGGCCCACACAGTTTCAACAAATCAATATAAGCACTCTACAAGGTTATTTACTTTCTGCAAGGACCAGACACAATAAAAGGTTTAAGTATATTTAATAATAATAATAATAATAATAATAATAATAATAATAATAATAAAAGAGCATGAAAATAATGAATATATATTTACAGTAAACCACAGAGTTCATATCACAGGAAATATTGAAAAGAATACTGGTAGACAGACTCAGGCAAATAAAGAAAAACGATATCTAAACTAAACTTCACTATATTCCTGACTGAATCTAAAAGACTTACTGTTCCCTAGTTAAGTCACTTATTACCACAAGGCAAGATGCTGCGGGTGAGGGTCTTTCTAGTCAGGCTTCACAAAACAGAATACTCAATACTCTGAGATTTCTCTTTGCAATATCTAAAATATAATTCCCAAGTGGTCTGGCAGAATGACCTCATCTGGTCACTTGACTTTAGGTTCTCACAGTATTCCTCTTTGAAACTGAGACAGAACTTTAGTACAGATGACCATAATCCACATCTAAATACTTATGGCAGTGCCTGGGACCTCCCCTCTTTTCACTGAGCTAATGGACAAAGGCTCTTCCCCAGACCCAGCATTTCCAGTCCCATTCAGCACTGTGGGGGTGCCTTTTAATGGTTTAAGAGCTCATTCACATTTCCCTTATTTTTCTTAAAGTTAATCTCTGCTGTGCAAGTCTCCTCTATTAAAACATATACTTTTAATTCAGCTGCAATAATAGATGTACATTTCTCTTCATTTCAGCAGAGTGTACAAGCATCTGTACATATTTGGTTTGATATGCAAATGACATGAAGTTCTAATACATTTGTAACACAAAAATCTTGTATAAATCAGTTTGATATTCAAAGGACATATCATTCTATGCAAAACTCCAGTTGGGTATGCTGGCACTTGTCCATATCATCACAGTATATATGCACAGTATGGCTATATCTTCACAAATATTGGGAGAGGCTGTACATGTGGCTTTGTCTGTCATTGCAATAATAATGCCACAGTACAGTTCACATAAATGCAAAGTTGAATGGTCAAAAAATGTGTGTTATATTAGTCCATTGGTCTGTGGCCCATGTAATGTTTGGTACACTGGTATATAGGCCAACCAATCATAGAAATATCAGATAAAAATTCTCGTGTCTTTCTTTCCTCCCTTTTAATTTATATGCACCACCAAACTCAGTGTAGATTTTTGTTTTATTTTAAAATAATTTTTAAATGAGCTATAGAGAAACTGCAGTCACTCCCCTCTCAAAATGATTGGGATGCTACTATTTGCTCTTTCGTTTTCATGTTATGTCATAAAGATAGAGATATGACCTTAAATTTTAACTCTCAACCTGCAGACATTGAAAATAGGAAAAAAGGTTATTGAACACTAGGGACATCCAGCTAAAAATCTCAAAATCTAATTAGCATAACATTGTAATGCCAAATAATATATAACTCTTCCTGCTTCCAGTAGGAATTTATTTTTATTTATTTCACAATTTTGGTAACTGGGTAGGTGAACTTGTCCAGATACCCTTTTCAGTGACAACTTGAGTACAAAATGTACAGAATAAAGAATCATGCAGTGATTATTGATAAAAAGCTACAATACATAAGAAGGAAGATAACATGCTTAAAGTAGTACAGCTGGTGAATACGTTGTCAGAAAACAAATAGTATAAACTGTAGTACAATGTTTTCTAAGGTTAGTTAACATTAGAGAATATTTACAATATACAAGTAGTTGGAATGTGGGATACTACTCAGAAACATATGTTTAAAAAACAGAGACAGAAAAAGTATGCAAACATATAAGCACATTATCAAAATGATAGTGTAAAGTTTGTCAACATTAATGATCTTTATTGCAAATTCTACCACACAAGATTATTTCTTTTTGTTTCTGATAAAGGAAGATTTAAGATTTGTGTCTGCTTTATTTATATTACTGTTGCTGCTAGTATGTTGGTCATGTAGTGTGGTTTTCTGTGTACCAGACAGCTTTGAAAATCACTTGTGATGAGTGGGATTCAGAAAAATGTGTGAAGAAGTAAACTGAGCCTGAAATAGGGACACACCTTCAAAAAAGAAACATGCTGTACAGAAGTAAATCTGGCCTGAAAATACGAATGTTTCTCCACAATAGGGACAGTTGAGAGGTCTGCCCTATAATGTCTTATAGTACTGCTCAGTCACTGAACCAAAAGGGCACTGCCAGAAGAGGATGACTAAAATGTCTTTGGAAAAGTAGTCAACTGAAATACTTTGAAAATAGACATGCATACTAATGGTGTGCAAATATCACAAGTGGAAAGAGAAACGGTGAAACTTTCCTTGTAGGAAAAATATAGCTTTGCAGGATGAGATTATGCAGAGGAAGCCTGGGTAAATATTCATAAACTGATATCAGAAATGGAAATATGTATGGAGACCAAGTTAGCTGGTGAGACAAGATGGATAAACACAAAAGAAGTGCTTGTGAACTGTATGAAGAAAATGTATTGTGGCAAACTGTTTAAAACTTCTTTTTCCAGTGAGATTGCATGTCCACTCCTGCTTCTCAGATTTTACTTGTCCAGTTATATACTTCTTCTGTTCCATTCAAGGAAGTCATTGCTAAATTGCTGTGTTGCTAGATCATTTACCTGGATAGCAGAACATACTTTATGTGTCTCGAACTGTTCTTCAAGAGGAAAACAGAAGGATCTAGTTCATATCTCTGTCTTCATTAAATAAAAAATGACTATTTTTTGGTGTACTGGGGATGCTGGAATGACACCTGCTTACTGTGAGAACATACAATATCTGAGAAGGAAACTGAGTCTCATATATATTTCAAAGAATGTACAAGGCAATTAGGCCATTTGGGCATTTATGAATTGTCAGTTCCCACCCTTAGACCTTAATCTAATTTTCTAAGGTGTCCTTAAGACCAGTCTTGCATGGGGTGAATTTATGAATAATATAGTCTCACATTGCTTACATTTCAACATCTTATCTTATGCATTAAAGGAGAACAATGGGCTATTAAAGCAGATTGCTCAACCTGCTGTCTCTTTTAGTCCCTGTTATTTGATCCTAGTTCAAAAAATAATCACCACAGCTTTAAAAAATAATCCACTCTACTGTTTTACTTCATAGGCTTCCTACCTTTTTGTACTGTTTTAGTTTCAGTTTGAAAACTCAGTTGAAAAACCTCTAGCTGGCTCTTAATTGCTGATGTCATGTCTGCCAGACATCTTGCTGTAGTTACCAGGATGTTTCCTCCCACAAAGTGATGTAACCACTGCCTTATTTGCATGCTCTATAGAAGAGGCAGTGAACCTCCCACATAGTAATGTCAGAGCTGCCTTGCTCAGCCCACTCTATTCTAATCTAAATGACAAGCTATAATCTCAGTTATCTGAACAGCCCTACTGATATGTGAAAAAGTACAGTGAGTAAGTACAGGCAACAGTACAGTAACAGCTGCATGAACAAAGAGCATACATTTGCAATGACCATGCATACACATTAATTGCATCTTTTTACATAGGAAGCAGATGTCTGTCACAATTAATAGACAGCAATGCATAAGATTACATGAAGTATGTGATACCCTAATCTTAAATTACCCACTTAAAAAAACATGCAACTACTGTCATGCAAGTATGTGAAATATATCAGGTTTATAGTCTATCAGTTGTTAGCTATTTAACCAAAATGGAAGGAAAGAAACTGGGAGTTTGATGGTTTGCAAAGCTGTGATTTCTTCCAGTGCTATGGAGCTCAGATCTAAATTTGAAAGCAGGAGGAGTGCAACAAAAAAAGTGCCCCACTGTAAGGAAGGAAAGGCTGTGACCAAACAGTACATTAGTCAGGTCACCTGTTGTGAGCTGTCACTCACATGCTGATAATGGGTCAAATTACCCTTATCACTTTGACAGCTAGGGAAGGTAGGTGTGAAGGGGGAGGGGAGATACATTGAAGAACTACAATTCAGGCATCACAAAAGAAATCAAGAGGAAGCAGCAATAAAATGCACTTTTCAATTTTGTTCTGTGGAATTTGCACTGCTTGTGTTTGAAGTAGTCATTGAAAAAGGAAAAAAAAAATGTTAACCAAAACTAGGTGACTACAACACAGCAGTGAATGCCTGTAAAATCAGTGCAGTGACAGGAGCTTTAGGGAAAAAGTGGCAGATATGATGCAATTATTTAGAGACAAGCAATGAATTATGGGATACCTAGAGGCAGACTAAACAGCCAGAATTACTTCAAGATGCCAGACCTCATTTGGTCAGACTCAGACATTATGTATAAAATTATCTAAAAACCTGTAAATAGTCCTAGAAAGGTGTTAAAATGTAAGAAACACCAAACCATGATGAAATAAACATTTTTTTGAGTCTGTGGGTATGGTTCTCCTTTAACACACATCATCTAGTATACTGTAATATGCTGACCTCCTCTGGTCACTAAACACTGTTCATCTCCACTGCTAACTACTGACCTCATGATGATTATATTCACACATGGCATTCCCCCCTTGAAGGTGGCTTACTATTTCTCATATGCTTGCAGTAGAAAACTAAGATCCTTTATCACTTAGAACAACATTTGCATATCAATGTAAGCAAAGGTTGCTTTTATAATCAAGCCAATCCCAATGTATTTTGCTGAGAATCCTGCAGTAAGTAAATGTAGGCTGAAAAGCTGGACTGCCTTTTTTGTCTAAAAACATTTCTTAGAGGAATATGATATTGGCTTCCATTCATCCCTTTGATTTTGAAGAAATATACCTGTATACCCATAATTGGTATTGTCTGCTGAAATTATAGTTGTTTAGATAATATCATAGTAACTGGATTGCTTTTAACAGCTCTGCCAAGAGGTCAACAGTAGTTGTCTTGATTAAGATTCATCCAAAAAAAGAAACAGTTCACCAGTATACCAAAACTAGCCTGGCTTCCAATAGAGGCTGTCCACAATAGGGTCAAACAGTAAAATTCCAATCCACAGCAATTCGCTTCATAGGTTTATTCAAAAAATAGTGCAATTCAAGGATTAAGTGCTTTCATCTCATGACCAGAGACTTCATCAGAATCAATGCAAAAAACTTAAAATCATTTAAATATACCTCTCATTCCAAGGAAACTTAGTTCACTGGCTGTTAAACAAGGCTAATTAATTAGTCATTGTTATTTAAAGTCCAAGTTCCCTATGTATACACTTTTAAAAATTATACGTATATATATATATATATATATATATATATATATAGTTAAATCAATTTAAATATGCACAATTTACTGCAATAAAAACCTTGCATTAAAGCATATTGATATATAATTATATATCCATTTAATAAATAATAATATATTGTACATACACAATATTAAATGAGATATATAAAAAATGTAAAACTTAATATAAATTAACTCATATTAATAATTAATATAATAACTCAATTAATTATCTCTGCCTTTTTGGGTCTGCTGCTTTCAATTTGAGAATTGGGGTGATGGATAAATGGTCATTAAGACCTGGATGGTGTACCGCATCTAACCTAAGTTGCCAAATCAACTCACGAAACTCTAATTTTGTTTCCCAATTGCCCCCTCTCTCATTCGGTGTTACTTCTTCCAGCACCCAAAACTTAAATTCCGCTTGATGGCATACTAATTTGTGCCTATATAATGCATTATATTCATTTTTCTTATTTACATCCCTTATATGT
The DNA here is from genome assembly GCF_019279795.1 of Protopterus annectens. Taxonomy (NCBI): domain Eukaryota; kingdom Metazoa; phylum Chordata; order Ceratodontiformes; family Protopteridae; genus Protopterus; species Protopterus annectens. Next base: position 572,879,078 of record NC_056735.1, read on the forward strand.
TCATATATTCTTGCCTATATAGTATGCCCAGCATACTGTACAATAGGCAAGATAAACTACCGCCTTTGTATAGCAACTGGCATATTTCTTAGCTTTTAACAAATATTTAATGCCAGGAATGTATAATTCTTTTTTACCAGCTATATGTGTGCATTGTCTGCATCTCCCACATTTGAATGTACCCAGTCTAGTACTAGTTCCGTTGAACATCTCTGCCCGCTTCTGTTCATACATTTCTTTAAGATTCTTGTTTCTCCTAAAACTCATTCTCAGGGGTTTAGAAAAACTTTCAACATTAGACGGTATTCTCTTAAACATATTCCATACTGTATTAATACATCTTTTGACCCATTAATATATATGTATAATTTTTAAGAGTGTATACATAGGGAACAATTAAGAGCCAGCTAGAGGTACATAGGGAACTTGGACTTTAAATAACAATGACTAATTAATTAGCCTTGTTTAGCAGCCAATGAACTGAATTTCCTTGGAATGAGAGGTATATTTAAATGATTTTAAGTTTTTTTGCATTGATTCTGATGAAGTCTCTGGTCATGAGATGAAAGTGTTCAATCCTTGAATTGCACTATTTTTTGAATAAACCTATGAAGCAAATTGCTGTGGATTGAAATTTTACTGGTTGAACCTATTGTGGACAGCCACTATTGGAAGACAGCCTAGTTGATTAAGATTCATACTGGTTGAGCAAAATGGTGTAATTCAGGATGTTTTTTTTGAGCTGTAATACAGGATCTGAATTTCCTAGACATAATAACGCCATGCTGAGTTTAATTCTGGTGGCTGCCAAAAAACAATTACTAGTAAATAGAAAACAAAATTTAAACCAACCATATTAGACGTAGTGACTATAATAACTAAGATAATCGAACTGGAAATCTGATCTTTAGAAAGGAGTAGGAACAAATACATAAAAAAAATTGACTTGTGGGAACAATGCATGCAGAATAATGTTTTGGAAGTGGAATGAGGTTTAAGAGAAGGCAGAAATTGAATGAGCAATGTAATGTTTGATTGAAAATGACTGTATGGAACATTATGTGTGGTATGTAATGTTTGCAACTGAAAATATGTCAATACGGTTTGTTTTCATGTATATAAATTTATGTTTGTCTATGCCATAAGTGATAATTCAATAAAGATGTTTTTTGTTTAAAAAAGAGATTCAAAGTCCATGTGATTTTATTGTTTAGGAGATCATAAAATCACTGTCCCACTATAATGTAGTTTTTGATCTATTTTTAAAAATATTTAACTATGCCAAGAGCTCTCATCAGTTATTGAAGGTTTAACAGTATTTCAAGCATCCTAGTAACTTCCACTCTGTATTGATCTAATCCCAGATTTATCCAAAAATGTCCTAAAAGGAGAGCTGCTTGTATCTTGAAACAGATTTCTTATTTATTCTCAGTGTTTTGCAATATATTTACAAATCATATATCAAGCTCTTTCATTTGCATTCCTACAATAAGTGATTCATTAACATTGCATCTCTTTCCTAGCCTTATAACATCTCCATCATTTCCTCAGAAATATCTCAGAAACACTTGTATTTAATTCTGAACAGTAGTCTCTACCAGCAGAGTCTGGCAAATAGAATATGTGGACTTAACTCACTATACCAGGATGTAGGGTATCTGACAAAATCTACTTGCAGGATTCTGTAAATAAAATATGTTGCCTACACTCAGCTTTCCCAATACCTGCTAGTGGAGCAAATAACAATGTTTCCCTCTGAACTACTTTATTCAAATGTTCTTGCATGGCCCATTTTTTTCTTCAGGTCCAGTTTGTGAGCTGCATCACTATTGCGCATTTGTGGTGAATGAGCTATGTGTGCCATGCTTTTTGCTCATCCTCAGAGACTCGTTTGAGTTTTGGTATTTTTTTTTGGTCAGTCTTGTTCCTTCAGGTAAGGCTGGATTTGCAGTGTGCCTGCTTGTTGTTTTGTCCAATTAGTATACACATTTTTGCATAAAAAAACTTGTTTTATCGAGTGATTATGTTTATGTTCAGTATTGACCTAGAACTTAAAATATCCCAAGATCTTGCCAAAGGCTCAGGTAAAAGTTTTTGCTTTTTCACTTGATCTTCATGAGCTTTACTAAAATACCAACCAACCCATACCAATAACTCTCACTCTTCCAGCACCGTAACAGATTGGATACTTGTCTCAAACCCCTCCAAATACTACAGCCCTGAGACTCTTCCTGACTCTCTGAGTGACCACTCACCAATTAAAGTGCTCAGGTATACTCATCATCTCTCTAAATCACACAGATTCATCACGTCATAAACTCTGTAACTTTAACCCTGAAACATTTAATACCCTACTCTCTAGAGTAAATTGGAACTTCCTCACACAGCTCCCACTTGATGAAGCAGTCCAAACTTTCAACTCAACTTTCCTTAACATCTTGGACACACTAGCCCCAGTCCAGAAAGTACAGATAAAAGCTAATATAACCTCATGGCTATCTAAAACTACTCACACCCTTATGAAAGCCACAGATAGGGCATGGAAAACATGGGTCCAATCTAAACTCCCTGCCAACTTGCAGGTATAAAGAACATAGAAATCAGGCAAAAAACTCATCAATGAAGATAAAAAAGATGTCTACTACAACCCCCCAACAACTCTAAAATCTGATCCTAAAAAATTATGAAACACTATAAACCAAATACTACACCCTGACAACTCTACCCCACCCAATCCATGCCCAGACAAATCACCTGTAGAAACAGGTAATACCTTTAACACCTATTTTATAGAATCAGTGTTCAAACTATTCAACCCCAACTCCTCAAACTCCAATGCTCCTAACTGCTCTGAACCTTCTCCATCTAACTCAGCAAACACTTTCTCCCTTAATCCAGTTTCCACTACCTATATCAAAACTCTATACTCTAAGTTAAAACTATGCTCTGTATCTGCTTACAACATCCCTTCATATTTTCTCCAGATAGTAGCACACTCTCTTGCTCTGCCTGTATCTATCATAATCAATCACTCCATCTCCAAATCCAAAGTTCCATCATGGAATCAATTCTATACACTACCCATTCACAAAGGAAGTAACTCCTCTGAAATTTCAGTCTCCAATTTCAGACCTATTGCTATCCTCTGCCCTTTATCTAAAGTCTTGGAGAAATGTATACATAAACAAGTTATGCAATATCTAATACAGGAAAATTTGCTCACTCCTACACAGCATGGTTTCTGACCTAAACATAGTACCTCCACAGCTCTACTACCCTTCCTCAACACTATTTCCTTAGCCAGAGATGATCATAAACCTATCTCTTGATAATTCCTTGATCTCTCAAAGGCCTTCAATATGGTCTCCCACTCTCTGCTTCTGCACAAACTGTCTGACCTCAACTTCTCCCTGGATACAGTTGCATGGTTCTCTAGCTATCTCAATGACAGACTACAATCAGTGAGATGGCACTCTGCTCTATCTACCCCCTTCCAGTAAGAATTGGTATTCCCCAAGGATCTATTCTTGAACCACTACTTTTTAATATCTTCACCAACTAACTCTATTCTTCTTGCCCACAGTCTTCCATAGTCCAATATGCTGATGACTCTACAGTTATCACCATTGCCAACTCTCCCTCTGAACTTCTAACAACCACCCAGTCATCCTTCAATGCAGTTGAGACAAGGTAGTCTAATAATCAGCTCATCCTCAACCTGAAAAAACAAAACTGTTACCCTTTCTCCCCAAAACAGTTAATTACATCAAATCTTCCTTCTCCATAATGTTCCTTAACCATACCCCTACTGAAGTCGACACCATCACAAAACTCCTTGGTGTTATCATTGATGATCAGCTAAAACTCAACCTTCACATAAATAATTGTATCAGAAAAACCCATAAGAAACTAGGAATTTTGTATAGAAATAAAAAAATTCTCACCACGGAAGCTAGGATCACTCTCACACATGCCTATCTTCTACCTTGCCTAACATATTGCTCCCAGATATTTACAAATCTTAACTTCACTCTACTTGCAAAGCTTGAATCAACCTATCACAAGATAGTCAGATTTGCAGCCCACAATACCTATAAATCCCACCACTGTCTCTCCCTAAAACACTTAAATTGGCTCGAACTACCTCACCAGCTTCTTCTCTCCCAGCTTCAAACCATTCACTCCATTCTTTACCAGCCAGCCTATTGTCCAGCTCTAAGCTTCCTCATCTCCCACTATTTCCCTACAAGGCATCTCAGGAGCTTGACCGAATATCTATTACTTATCTATAAACCTAAGTCTAAATCTGGGTGCAACATATATAGCCACCACCCCTCGATAGCGTGGAACAAACTCTCACTTGATGTCAGATCTCTTACACATCCTAAGCAATTTAAATCAGCCACAAAAGAGTACTTTAAAAGACACCGGACCTGCCACTGTTCCCACGCTCGCTGAGTACATATATCATACAAACTAACCATTTTTCCCTTCTCACTTTATTTGTCCCTCTCATAATCATCCTCTATCATTTTTAATCTACCACCATTTTGTTCACCTAGCTATCTCTTCACTTTCTTTCCCATTCCTTTATCTCTAAATTCCTTCTAAGATACTGGTACAGTTCATGTATTACATAATTAATACTCTAATTTATCAAGCTACCTATGCTTTCATGAAGCTTCTTATACATTCATATCTTCAATTGTAACACAGTACTGCTGTCTTTTTCCTTTTGACCTTTGACTTCCAAGCATTATGTACTACTGCATATTTTCTTAAACTACTTTGGAATTGTAAATTGTTTGTATCACTTGGAGCTTTTCTCCCCAGGCCTCTGCTGAAAAAGGGCTTTAGCTCAGTCAGATACTTCCGGTCAACAAATGTAAAATAAATAAATAAATAAAAATGAATCATGTTCATGTATTGCATTTCATTTAGGGCAGAAATATTCATCAACCATCTACAATGCGCGACATCAAAGTTATGTGATTTGAAACATAATTATTTTGGCTAGCATTTAAACCTATACTTGGGGGTGCATATACTAGTTTAGAAATAATATATGAATTGCTAGTGTTCTCCTTCTTTCAAGAATTGACTTGCCTGATACTAAATAGCATGCCTTAAGCTGAGTTAATATCCCGTCTATATTTGTTTTCTAAGTAATTCATTTGAACAGCAGGCCTTTTTAGAAATATGTTACAGGCTTGCACCTTCTTCACTGAAAGAATTGTGTGCTGAAAGTCTTTTCATTCATTACATAAGCATCCATCATTATACTGATCTTAAACTGCACCAAAGTTGCTCCAACAATAAGCTGTAATGCCTACAATTCCTTATTTCTGTCTGGCTTAGCCGCAGAAAAGGTGCTACTTTTCCTTCTTGTTTAATGACTTCGGTCAACAATTTACTGAGGCACATTCTAGATTAGTGCTTCATTTAGACTTGCCTATTTAAATTATAAGGACTCCAATTATGATACTTACCATAGTAGTACTGAGTGTATAAATGTGAACAAAAATGTGCTTAGTCTTTGGTAACCATACCTCATAACATTTCCCCTACTCTAAGATACAATATATGTGGTAGAGTTGTGAGGGCACAGTTCTCCCACATCGGGGTGAAGAAAGGTGAAACCACTCTATAAGATGCCTTTAGGGTTTTATATCTGTTTTTTTTTTCTGTAAGGACATCCAAGATCAGGTCTCACATTCCTGACATGGAGTCCCACAGTATGAACCTGAGTACATGTCGATTAAAACAGTATTCCTCTTTTCATCTGATATTTGTTGACATCAATGCCATTTTCTCTCATTTCAACTTATTATTTGTTTGTTCATTACAATTTGTCTGGTTTTGGGCAAACCGGCGAAAATATCTGCACTGTACTCATAACTTCTCTTCTGACTACTGAAATGTATACATGACCAATGCCAATGATAGGTGCACCATAAAGTTTGCACAGTGAAAGAGATTTTTATCCAATATGCTTATTACAATGTAGTTGTGGGCATTCTATTTTCATTTGGCACCGAACTTGTAATGCTTTGATATTTCACTTAGGGCTTGCCCTTTCACTGCGACTATACATATGCTTCTGTAATATATTTAATTAAGGGTACAATATTCACTAAACTTCTAAATTTTACCACAGCAAAGTTATTTTTCATCTTTTTTTTCCACACTGAACATTTTCTTTGCATCGTACTTCATCTCAGAAACTAGACAGCTGACCTCTATCTCTCCATCAGCTTTATCAAGGTCTGTTGCAGTTCCGTACTACACAAATCATTGCCTCCAGCCTTAACACTCTTCTTGCTTCTTAACCTGGAAGTTTAAAGGAGGGTTGCATGTTATCATTTTCCACAGTATTCATCTTTTTCTGCTGCAGCTATGAACCTGTTTTTAACATTGACGCAGCTTCTGACACCTTATCACAACATGCAACATTTGAGATTGAAGATGAACTTCATATATGTTAAAAAAATTCAGATTAGTAAGCAAAACACCAACAAAACACGATTTCAGACTGTTCTTTTTTATTCATTAATTGTTAACTGGGTGGATGGTGTGGTCTAAGGAACCTTTTCAGCTATTACTAGGGCCAAAGACAAGAGCCAAAAGCAGTCATGATAATACAGTAAAATTATTTTGTTGTTCAGTGGTAAAGCAGAGAAAGCAAATATGCTGATTCTAAACATCAAGGCTAAGATGAAGATAATAATGTAACAGCTACAAAGCCCAGCAACTACAATAACAAACATTCAAGGTGATCCAGCAAAAGTACTTCATTAGTTAGTTGGAAAGCAGAGTGATAACAGGACTGAATTTTTAAGCCACTAGGTTAAGATTTAGGTAATAAAGTAACAGCTACACTGTGAAAAGATGCACATAGATATACATTTTAAAACAAATAAAAAATATCACAGGGCATAAAGAGTGCACAATTGTTTTGTAAAAGGTGAGACAACAAATATACATAATAATTTAGTATTATACAGAGCATGTTAATTGTGCTCTAAAACTGGGAAAATAACTTTGTTATAGCCAGGTTCTAACATATGAGCCTCACACATCGGAACCCTGTATTTTAGCAAGAGGCACGCTGCAGCACATAAAGTAGCCAGCACAAACTACATCAGAAACTGACTGATAGCTTTAGAAGTTAACGCACTTCACAATGCCACAAAATGCAAAGGAAAATGTAGCAATGCAAAGTATTTATGGGCATTAATGATAAATACTTGCACCGTGGCATTGTTAAATTATATAAATTTGCTTTGAATGGGGTGAAGCACTGTGTGTAGTCTTACTCCATTGTGAAGCACAGTAGTTTATACATGGAGTACAAATGCAAATAACTGCTAGCATTATGAGCAATTTCCACATACAGCTCTGATTGCATGCAGATCAGGCTCATAAGGCGTAACGAACTGGACCACAACTGCATATATAAACAGTTATGATAGTGCTTGTGACTGCAAACAACTGCTAGCATTATGAGCAATTTCCACATACAGCTCTGATTGCATGCAGATCAGGCTCATAAGGCGTAACGAACTGGACCACAACTGCATATATAAACAGTTATGATAGTGCTTGTGACTGCACTGATCCCCCTTTCCCATAGATGTGCTCTTCAGTTACCAGAACTGAACAGCTTATCAGCACTCAAAAATCCCATTTGTAGGATAGAAAAAATCCTGCCAGGATAGGTGAACTACATGTAGACCCACCCACCCACCAGTGATACAGCTGTTCTCTAGCCAATGTTAGTGCTCACTGCACTACTCTCATTTACATAGTTAACTAATATACCCTATTTTGCAGTCATGATAACTGAGAGCAAAATTTTTATAAATCACTCCATACCATAATTACAGACCCCAAGTAACAGATGTGATGTGCCACTGACACTTGGGAACATTGTGCACCGTCCCTTTAAGGGATTCCGTGTGGTTTTGCATATCCTCAACCCTGTCAATAAAATGGCTCAGTTTGTATTAATCACACTACTGTCAGGCCTAAGGATAAACAATACTGCACAGAATCCCTTTAAGGGACTGCACACCATAGCTTTGTACCACGTTTTAGAGCTGTTGGTTGATTAAAATGCACTTTTCTTCTGGTTATTGTTTGTCTGACTTTAAAGCTGTTAGTCTGAGTTGTAAACTTTTTTAACTGGTAATATATCCCTGCTGTTAAAACTCCCAATGTATTACAAAAATATGATTATGTTTGAAGTTGTAACTATTTATTATTGTGTTCTCAAAATGGCTTCAAGAAATTCATCTATTATTCTTTGTTCTTGAGGTGAATTTCTAGAATCCATTTCTCAAACACATTTAAACATTGGCTATAATCAGCAACCCTGATCATAATTCTCCATATAAAACATGGGGAATTCTAATTATGCTTTGAATGTAAAAGCAAAAAAAAAAAAAAAATGTTACATTTGTATGTACTTGCATTTCTTTCTGTGCCTTTGTACTAGGGCTATGGATGCAAAGCATTTCTGGACAAGCCCATCTAGCCACTTAACAAAGGAAAATGGAAATAAACTAAATATAAAAAAGAAATTAATTATAATATGATTGTTATAGCTAGTTTCATAAGTATATTTTAAAAGAAATTGCAATCTGACAGCAGTCTCACTGGAAATGCATCAGAAAGCATCTAACACCTTAAAAACTGTTAGCACACTAAGCATTGTTACACAGGTGGCAGTCACACAGTCACAAGGTAACAAACAGATAATCAACTAAAAACTTTAAAAGCTGATAACATACTGTGCTTTGCCTCACTACTGGCAGTCACAAAGGAACTACAATGAAAACCAGCTAACAGTTTTAAAGCTGTCCTATACCTTGCATTGCAATGCAGCCTCTTTTTAAGTGGCTATGTTACTTGAGAATAGTTAACTCTCACTATGTATTACACAACCTTATGATCAGATCTCTGATCATATCCACTTGTTATGTCCTTTTGGGATTGATGTGAAGAAGTTTTTTCAAACCTCACTGTCACTGTGAATTTCTCGACATTCATTTCTCAGACGTAGAAAAACATGGATATGATTGGAGAGCCACTCCTAGTCCTCTTTATCCCTTATCCTGAAAACAAGAACACATATAGACATGTTTGAGGTGTTCCAGTACTGATTGCATGCACATTCATTTTGTTAATCTACTTGGAGCAAGTCCCTCTTGGTCAGAATATCCTTGCTGAAGCTTTTTTTTTAATTGTCTAGTATAAGAATAGTGTTAGGGCTTTGTAGTCTGAAGATGCCATGCTTGCAAGATCAGAAAGATTCTGCAGGAGCAGTTTGCAAGTCTCATGGCTAAGGGAGGATATAATAATCCAGGTGAAGGAACTGGAAGGTGTGAAAATAACAGAAATGCACACAATTTAATAGTTATCCATGGAGAGTAGAGTGAATATGTTTATTTTATTGATTGCATCTTAAGAGTGTGTAGATATTTTGCTAGTATTTAAACTATATCTGTGAATGCATATTCTAATTTAGGAATAAATACATTAATTTCTAGTTCTTTCCTACTTTCAAGGATTAACAAATCTGATGTTGAATAAAATGTTTATAGCAGACATAATATCTCTTTCGTATTTCTTTCAAATGTGTTTAAAAACATTGCAATTTAAGTCAAATACCTAGCTATGTCTTCTGCTGTACCTTTTGGATAGGGGTGTTTGTGGAACAGCTTCTGACTTAACTTCTTAATGAAATAGGATAACAACAGATGTTGATGTGCTTATTGATAAGTTGTGCAATATCCACTGCCAAGTGTTAATAAATACTGGTTGTAACAAATCTGCATTGCTTGATGAGAACTGTCAGCTTTGAATACTAGGATTTTATCTGAACACCTCCTTAGAGGATCTGGTGCAAAAGATTAAGCTGAGGTCATTTATAAGTAAAGAAATATGACTGAGACCAAGACTGAATAATGTGGCATACCAATTTCTAAAGGTACTACAGTCGGAAAGTTAGCCTTGGAGAAGACAGTAAATGTTCTTCTTTAGACTGTACTGAAGAAATATCTACAAAACAGAGGTGTTCAAGTTTTAACAGAAGAAGCAGATGATCAGCTGTTGCAAGCATTCTTATAACATCTATAAGATTATGTCCTGTAAGCAATGCTTTTCTATGTTTCTGTAGTTTGTATTGGTAAACAAATGGATGTCAGCTAGAGTTCACAAGCCATTCAGGAAAGCATGCTGAATCAGTATAAAAAGGCCATATATATTACCTGGCCTAACAGCTGCTCATGGATAAGTTTCTTGAATATGTTGGCAGGTGGGCAAAGGATAGCAATTACCTTTTAATACTGTGAGCAAAATTGGTAAGATATCTGATAAGATACTTATGAAGTGGAAAATGATTATTTATTGAAACTGAGGAAGAACTAGGCCTAAAAGAAGAGAGATGATAAAGATGTGGATGAGGGATTTGGCAGTTATAGAGGGCTTCCATCTTGAAAAACCTTGGGTAGAGGGCAGATGTTTTGACCTTGCAAGTTTAATGCAATTCACTGAGAAGTCTGATTCTTGTTTTAACCCAAAAAATTCTAGACCACTATCACAACTCTTCTCCACACTGGAACAAAAAAGGAAACCAAGGTTTCACTAAATGCCCCTCCCTCTCAAATTGCTGAGGGTGTTAATATCCACTTCATAAAATCAATAACTGATCTTATCACCAGATCCTCCAATACCTGCCACTATTCCTCCTTATCCAGTCTTAATTTTCCACATTCGCCAGATCTAGAACCTACTCACCCTCATTATCCCCACAGCACTAAAAAACCTTCCAAGGACCATACCACATTCACTCTTCAATCAGTACCTACACACTTCATAAGAAGGTTTCTGCACAAACTCAAACCCTGGTCTACCCCTGCTGACAACCTCCCTTCTACATACCTAAAACTAGCAGCTGACTCCACTGCCTACCTAGTCAGCATCCTGATCAATCGATCCATATCAGAGTTTACGGTACCTTATATCTGGAAAAAATCCCATATCATCCCCATTCACAAAGGAGGTAACTCCACTAACTTACAAATTTTTGACCTATAGCTATTCTTTTTCCCATTTCTAAAATACTGGAAAATGTATTTATCTTCAACTTATGAATTACTTACTGCATAATAACCTCCTTACTAACACACAACATGGTTTTCAGCCTGGTCACAGTACTACTACAGCCCTCCTTGCCTTCACTGACTTTGCAAACAGAGCTACAGATTCAGGTTGCTTTGTATCTGCACTATTTCTTGACTTCTGTAAGGCATTAGCCTAGGGATCATATCTCCTATGCTAAACAATCGAGAACAGGTTGTGAAAGGTTAAATGTTATCTCTCCCTTTCTAGCAAATCCCACTGGAGTCCCACAGTGATCCATCCCAGGGCGCCTACATTTTAATATTTTTACTAATGACCTCTGTAGAGCTTCTACTAGTGGTATGCTCATCCAATATGCTGATGATTCCACTATAATTTGTACCTCTTGTACACTTTCCCAGCTTCTCTCCAATACACAACAAAGTGGACATTGAATTCTGGCTTACTAACTGCCAGCTATTTCAAAACTCCCAAAAGTAAACTGCTTCTTTTTCAAAAAAAAAAAAAAAAAAAAAAAAAAAACTGTACTTCTAAAGTAAACAAGTTTAAGATTCCGTCCACTGACAACACCACCATTGAAACTGTCCACCACACCAAGTTACTGGATGTAGTCATTAATGATCACCTTCATTTCGATCTTCACATTCAACAAAACATAAAAAAACAGCAGAAACTTGGTACACTCTACAGAAACAAACACATACTAATCTCCACTTCCAAAACCACCATTGCTAAAACATTTCTTCTACCCTCCCTGCTCTATGGAGCTCCAATTCATAGCAATTTACAGAGCTCCTCCAAATCCAAATTGTAACACTGCTATAATAAAGTGGCCAAGTTTGCCACCAACTCAAAAACTAGAACTCATCACTGTTTGTCACTAAAAAATCTAAGCTGGCTAGAATTCCCCAACTACCTACTATATACCCAACTTCTTACTTCACGACACAGTCTACAAACCCCTAACTTGCCCAGCACTAAATAACATCATTATACCATAAAACCCAATCAGAACACTAAGACCATCAGATAAAGAGCTTCTTTCCATATACAAACACTCTAAGGCAGCTGGACAAAGCCTATATTCCCACTATGTTGCAAAAGCATAGAAGATTCTTCCACTAACAGTGAGAACTTCCACTAACCCACTTGCCTTTAAAATTATACTGAAATGACACATGCTCAACTCCTGGCTGCCCCCTTGCTCTAACCCAGGCTAATCTATTCTCCAGATCAGATCAAACTTTATCTCTCTTTCTACTCTCTCACAACCTACACCCTTTTCACTCTGTAACTATTACTTGCCGATCGACTTCACTTACTCACATACTTAACATCTGCCTTATATCAATGGAACTGTTTACTGCAATTCAAGAATTTTACTATTTTTCTGATATCTGTGTATGAAGTTTTATTGTTGTCTGTATTTTCCTGTCCTCTGTAACTCATGCAAAAAAAAATTCCTGTATAAAGATTAGACATATCTGTATGTAATTGGAGCTTTTCTCCCCAGGACCCCACTGAAAATGGGTTCTTTCTGATGCATTCGGACCTTCCTGGTAACCAAATGTTAAATAAATAAATATAATAAATAAATTGCTTTAGTACAACTAGGGTAGTTATGGGATAAGTGTCTTTGTATATTAGGTTCCAGGTTAAACTATCCAGCTCTAATAAGAGTTAGGTTTCAAGTTATTATGAAAAAAAAAAATCCTGCCTTTTATGAAGACAGATTCAGCTCTTCACTAATTTCCAAGATATTTTGGTCATACAAGGAATGTTGGTTAAGACTAAATTCAGGAGCGAGCTATTACTGTTAGGTTTAATCTAGTTAGTATGTTGGCAAGTTGTGTTGGAATTATAATGCATGTAAACATGTTGCTATTAAGTTGATACTTAGCCAGTTCATATTAAATTCTCTGGTTATAATAGTAATATTAATGGAGCATTCTTACATGATAGAGAAGGGAGTATCCTCAAACAGTGAGATGGATATTGGAGAATGAATGCAACCTAACCTTTTGAACAACCTTCAGTGAGATGTTGAATCAGCATAATTTTGGTGGCATCACCATATTTGGTGCTACTTATGTTTGCAAATCTTGGTGGTAGGTTACCCTTCATGTTAATAAGAAGAAATGTTCCCCTTCCAATTTTTTTCCAGCCTGTTGTCCAGGAAAATATAATAGGTATAACTGATGTAGGCAGAAGGACATACTTATTGTATGAGGAATGACTCCATTTTGCCTCAAATGTTAGGTTTGTTTGTTTTTATATTTTGGTTCTTTTATTATATGGTTGTACACATTCATTGTATTTGTTCGAAGTTCAGTGTTTAGGTTTGTCCTTGGTTGGTTATTATAGAAAGTCATGGATATTTTTATAGTATTATGATGATTTAGGAAGAGATAATTATTGTTTTGGCTTGTGGACCCAAAGTTTGGTTTTATATCCCCTACTTGAGTTATTTTAATATGGATAACTAAAGAAAAATCATTTTTTTTTCTTTCAGGGTTTGATTGGGCTTGATTGGTATGGCAGGCTGCAGTAATGCATATGGACTTTGATACTTGCTTTGGAGTTCAATATATACCATGTGAAACTAATGTTGGCACTGATAGCTGTTATTTGTTACAGTTGAAGTTAGGGGTGTGTTTGCATTAACAAGGATACATGTGTCAGAAAACAAAATTATTAGTACATCTTGTTAATACTGTGACTATTGTTCTTGTATTCTTTTAGAAGGCAAATGCATATTTTATGCAGAGAAAAACATAAGGTTTTGTATGTTTTTATGGAATGTATGAAAGCGTGAGTTATTTTTTGCAGGTGTTTTATTTGCTGCAATTATGTAGTGATAAGCAGGTGATTGGGAATGGGTTTGTGTGGAGGAGTGAAGTAGAGGCCAAATCTCATGTGCACCAGCATGGAAAGAATCAGTTGACATGCCTGAATTCTGACAGGGTATAAACAACATTTGCCCTCCTCTGCCTTGACCTCTGCTATGCTGCAGCTCATATTGTAGCAATACAAAAATGGACTAGAGGCAATTCTAGAACAGCATTTCTATAAGACCAACAAAAGAATATTACTACAGCAAAGAAAAGCTAGGATTGCTCTTTCTGAAGCCTATTATTAAATTGGATCAGGACACTGGAACAGAAACAAAGTATGTATAGTCTAGTCTACAACCTAAAAGTAAATAGGTTACTGACAACCATTAATGATATAAGAATGTGGATCACAGATAAAATCTCCCATACTGATAACAACATGCCTGCATTACACATTGAGCCTTAATCCTCTACTGCAGCAGCCTGAACAGAAGGAGCTCTGTAGTTTTATTTAAAAAAATAATAAAAGATCAATTTATGTCTCTTATCAGCTGAATATGCACTTATCCGCGGTGGTGGTGCTGTGGTAGCATTGTCGCTTCACAGTAAGATGCTGTCCGGTTTGATTCTCAGCTAGAGCGTCTTCTGCATGGAGATATGCTTGAATGGGTGTACCTTCACTGAAGTGCACATCTGCTGGTAACGGCGCACTAAAAAATCAAAATCAAAATCATTAGCGGACCGGAGTTCCGCTGTGGCGACCCCTAACCAGGAAAAGCCGAAAGACACAAACAAATCAGCTGAACATGCACTTCTCTATTATCAGACACAGTACCCATATAAACATGTAAAAGTCTGCTAGAAGGGTTCCTATTATATAATCGAAGACACAATCTTTCGAATGCATCTAGATCGAACTTGTAAGCATGAAACAGCAAAATAGCAAAACGGCATATAAGAGATTTCTTTCCCTGGGAAAGAAATAGCTTGGCCGCCTCCATTACTCTTCCATTTTTGTCACTGTCGTGCGATCTCAGAGTTAAGTAGGGTGTGTGTGGGGGGCACAGCCCCCCACATCGGGAGGGTGTGGGGGGGGGCAAAGCCCCCCACTTTATGTAATGTTTTGAAGTGTTTATTTATTTATTTATTTTTGTGGAACAGTGATTTTTTTTTCCCTGGGAAAAAAATCGCTGTTCTGAGTGTTCGGGATTGTAAGCTTTCGCTTACATGGGGTTGATAAATCAGCATTCGCTTTTTTAAGCGTTCGCTGATTTAATATAGACCTTCTAGAATATCATCTTCTATATCCATGAATTGCAAGTAATAAACACCAATACACTGACTGTGTATAACCAAAAAAACATTTCCTGTCCATCGCTAGTCAGCTACGTCACTTTGACTACATGTTTGTATGACAGTCGCAGTCCAGATTTTCTCATTCTTCTCTGAGATATGAAACTATCTATGCTAGTTGCACTATTTTTCCAATATTTCCTACCAATGCGCATAAAGCACTTTTTCATTGGTGAAAGCTAGAGATACAGCACTTCCGTTTCTTTCCAAGGCAGACATACAGTATCACACCCCATCCCTTAAAACAAGAGAGAAAAGTGTGCACCTTCTTTTGCTCAGAGTTTTAATCTGTGACTGGCTTTTCTGATAACCTGAAAAATTTCAGAGTCAAGACTATGAGTGGTACAGTAGCATTCTGGCCTTGATGCCAGGTACACGAGAATATTTCTGGTGGTGTGTGTTATATCCTTCACTGCAAAAGTGAAGTGAGTAAACCAGATTTCAGTTTCAACAGATGCTATGGGAATTTATCTGAGTTGAACAGTTTTGAAAGAGCAATGTGAGTTTCTTTTGAGTAAAATCTGCTTGGGTACAAGTAGTCCTAGCAGTCAGACAGTGAAATAGGAAAGCTCTGCACACCTCTTTTATACTATATGTTTAATAAATTATATAAACATATAATCAGTAAACCTGAAGCCATATATACTTTTTGTTCTGTAAGCCTTGTTAGTGCAGGAGGATTTCATGAAGATAGTACATATTTAACTACTAATGTGTATATGGAAGCAGTGAAGATGGCTTGTTACATGCTTAATAACATGTCGTATGATCCTTTTTTGTAAGAAATTAATTTGGCAAAGTCACATTCCAATAGTAAAGAAAGAGTTACTTTATAAATATAGGTAACAATGGAGATTTTTTGTCAACATTAGACTTTCAATAAGTCAGGGAGACATTTACAATCTTTATATGCATTTTGAACTAAAGTCTATTCCCTAGCAAATTTAAAAAAAATAGTCAAAATGTCTCAACTGCCACCAACGTTCAAATAATTAAAAGAATCAGGTTAAATATTTCCCCTAAACTAACTTGATTTTAGATGCTACAATGTCATGTTTTGAATTTATCTTTGGAGGCTAAACTGAATTAATTTGCTCATTTTCTTGTGAGTTTTGTGTTTAGGTCACTTGCAGGATTCCAATTTTTTTCTCAACAGATTGCATAAGAATTAGAAGGACCCATTTTTCTGAGTGCAACCTTAATGCCTTCATAATGCCACTTATCTGAATTCTGGTTACCTTGCAATGTTTTTGCTATGCACTAGCCATAACACATTCTAATTTTAATTTGTTTCCCTGAATGTCATGAGTATTGTTTAGGCCATATTGTATTCTTATAAAGTATGGCAGTAATGCATCTGGTGTATTTATGATATGCATTCTTATATGCAGTTTGTACATATGCAAATGTGTGTGTGTGTGTGTGTGTGTGTGTGTGTGTGTGTGTGTGTGTGTGTGTGTGTGTGTGTGTGTAAAACGTTGTCTATGTGTTTATTAAACGCATAACTTACTGAGTTCTCATAGTCCCAGTTTCATGTTTTCATAGCCAAGATACCCTGGTATTTATTATGTGAAAAGATGACTTTCTTAAGTGTTTTGTGGAATTATATAGCATAACTGTTGAGTATATTACGTGCTTGTAACTCTCTGCCACTGTCTAAATAGCTGCCAGTGTACCTTACTGTTTAAGGTAGCAACCTGCAAGTAAGTTTGTCTTCACTTCGTTCCTCTGTCTCCTTTAAAGTTTGTTACATACTGAGTGCTTCTAAGCAAATAATTTAAATGAGGCAAAGCTCTTGTGTCACATATGAAATCAGTCCTGAGTGTTTTCCCTTTTAACAAAGAATTAAATGTACCACTTTCATCTTTGCTAAGGTAAATGTTTAAAGGGCTGGAAAATATATGAAGCTAAATTATTATTATCATTTTATGAGGTAGCTTTGAAGTCAACAGTATAGACCTTCCCACTTATAATATAAACTGAAACAAAAATTGTATCTCCTAGCAAGGGCAAGTCCTGTACAATGGAAATTTGTCAACAGATTGATAGATTGTGTTTATAGTAACCCATTCTTCCAACTGAATTAATCTCCCTCAATCTTTTGTAACCTCAGTGTTGATTATAATAAATAGGGTGATAAAGAGTTTGCCCCTAATGCCCATTTTTTATCTGTAGATTTTTTGTAAAAGTCCACTGAGGAAGCATTCATGGATTTCATGACCCATGTCTACTGTACTGTACATAGTGGATACAGCAGTGTTGCCAAAACAAAGGTGAATGCAAGAAGCATGAACAAAGCAATGCCATACACAGCAGCATAAAATGTTGTCTTAAAATAGCCATAACATGCACTAGTAACTAGTAAGGTCTCCCAGAGGGGAAGTTTCTAAACCAGTTTGTATCTGACAAATAGAAAATAAACCAGTCAATCTGTAAGAGTCTGATGAGGCATCAATATGAATTGTCTCTGGGCAGTCTTCAATTTCTTTCTGGGAAATTTGTTTTGATGGAGAATGGAGGGCTGTAAGGGGGAGCAAAGGGAGTTAGCTGCTGTGGTGTGACATTTGGAAGAGATTGTGATTACTGATCTCATGCAGAATGTTGAAACTGAGAGTTCTCTTTTGGAGCATTAAATGGTACTTTGTCCTAAAATAGATTTCAATTATCCATTCAATCCATTGTTGTCTTCATGTCTGTAACTACTGTCTCCAGTTTCAATTTCTTCGATTACCCTTCCCACAGTACTGTATCTTTTCATGCTATGACTATTTTTATTTCTTTTGAAAACCTTTCATACCTTATTTCTTTTGTGGATCAGGCATACTGTCCCTAACTTTGTCATCCAAGTCTTTGACAAATACATTTTCCAGCTGCTCTGTATTCATATATGCAGTATTTTACCTCTAAATAATCTCACATCTGGTCAACAGATTAATGCCATTCCAAAAGAGTTTGGGGAATTTTTGTAGGGACAATTCTTCGCTACTGAGTGAGTTGGCTTTGTGTCTTCTGATGACTTGTTTGGCAAGGTTATGAAGAGTGGTAAACTTTGACTGAGTCACGTGAAAGAAAACAAAAGCTGGATAAACGCCCGGTATACACCTCAAGCGAAACAAATGAAAAGACCAATGGTTAGACCACAGCTGAAGATAAAAATGGAATAATCCACGTCAGGAAATAGATCACTTGCAGCTTCACAGTAGTGCTCTTTATAAAACCAAAAGTTGTAACTGAGATGTAGTAGTCAAGGTAGGAAACGGTTCACTTGCAGTTTCACACCACTTTATTAAACAAGAGTAAGCACTTTCTCAATCTAAGTCAGCTGATCGCTTCTTCAGACTCATTAAAACAGTTAAAACATTGGTATTTAAAATATGGTTCAACCAATGAAAACACATATAGAACTATGACATAGACTAAATTACATACATCAGTACATTAATTTGCCTTATATTCTGCATAAGATGAAATAAAATATACATATAACAGACATTTTATGTAATAATCCATATTACTTAATGTTTTAGTGGTCTGGATTTTAAAAAAAGGTTTCAAGGAAACAGCATTGTTCAATCCAGGAGACCTATCTGCCTGAAGTAGTAAAATCCATCTTTGTTTTAACTGTTTTTATGAGTCTGAAGAAGTGATCAGCTGACTTAGATCGCGAAAGTGCTTACTCTTGTTTAATAAAGTGGTGTGAAACTACAAGTGAACTGTTTCCTACCTTGACTACTACATCTCAGTTACAACTTTTGGTTTTATAATGGGCACTACTGTGAAGCTGCAAGTGATCTATTTCCTGACGTGGATTATTCCATTTTTATCTTCAGCTGTGGTCTAACCATTGGTCTTTTCATTTGTTTCGCTTGAGGTGTATACCAGGTGTTTATCCAGCTTTTGTTTTCTTTCACATGTT
The DNA here is from genome assembly GCF_019279795.1 of Protopterus annectens. Lineage (NCBI taxonomy): Eukaryota > Metazoa > Chordata > Ceratodontiformes > Protopteridae > Protopterus > Protopterus annectens. The sequence goes on from NC_056735.1 coordinate 572,898,326, forward strand.
TCTTGGACTGTATTTAAAAGCTGGGACATGGCTGAAGGTTATGACAACAATAAGAATCAATGTGAATGACTAGTTGGACTACTGCATATATACTCCAACCCCTTGATGCTAAACCCTATTTTTCTAGTGAATGAAACAGAACAAGTGGACTATGATACACATAAGAAGTTCACTGAACTGTATAGAGATCTGGAGAATAAGTTATATAGCTTTAAAAGGCTACAGTGGCAAAGGTTTCATCTAGAAGCATCATTAAAATATAAAATAGTGCTGAGAGGTCTCAGAGTATTAAATATGCCTACTTATGGTTAGCCTACCCTGAATTACTTCAAAAATGGCAGAATTTAAATTTACAGCTTAGCTATGATTATATGCATTTGCTTATAGAATTTTTTAAACCACAAGAAAAAGAGCTAGCCGATGAGATAAAGAGGCTACAAGAACAACTGACTAATAATTTTCCTATAGAGGTACTAGGCAGTAAATTAGATGAACTTGCCGACAGTATACTAGTCCTAAAATCATGTGAGACTATACTAAGGGATACAAAGGCATTTCTGCGACTGTTATATAATAAGACCAGGAATATTAATAGAAATTATATGTTTGTGACAATGGATGTCACTTCACTGTTCACAGTGATACCGAATAAATGGGGTATTGAGAAAATACATGATATTCTGACCTTGAAACAAGTTTTTCAAAGCACTACGATTAATTTGATATGTGAGTTGCTTGATATTGTCCTAGAAAATAATGTCTATATATTCAATGACAAGTTTTATCTACAGAAAGTTGGTGTAGCAATGGGCACGGCTTGTGCTAACAGCTACGCCAACTTAGCATTGGCTGCATGGGAAAAAGATCATGTATTAAATGCTAGCAATAAATATGCTGACAAAATTGTATGGTATATACGTTTTGTAGATGATGTCTTCCTGTTATGGGATGGTACTAGTGAAGAGTTGCAAGAGATGGTGGAGTACTTACATAGCACCACTGAATTTTTAAGATTCACTAGTCAACATTCCAGGGACTCTATTGAGTTCCTAGATGTTTTGATTAAGAAGACAGCGTTAGATGAACTTACAACAGGGATGTATAGAAAATCTACATGGAGAAATAGTATCTCACATAAGACTAGTATGCATCCAACATTTGTACACAAAAATGTAGTGAAAGGACAATATATGAGAATAAGCCGCTTACATAATACATATGAAGGCTTTCTGAAGACAATGACTATATTAGAGAAAGACTTCTTAAACAGAGGTTATAGTAAGAAAGACATAAATGAAAGCTCTAAATATACCATTGAAAATAGGGATGGGAGATGTAAACCGCTCTTCTCAAATACTATAGAAGATGTTAAAAGCAAGGAAGGTCATGATTTTAAAGTTAGATTCCCTATAACTTATTCAAGTGACATCAGAAGGTTCTGTAATATTTTTGAGAAGAATTGGAATGTTTTATTGTCGGATCCTGACTTGAGAGAATTGTTAGAAGATAGACCCAGCTTTTCTTTTAGAAATAAGAGGTCCTTAAAAAGGCAACTCTGTTATAAATCCAGAAACAATGAAAGAATGATCCTATCTGATAGGCAGGGGACTTTTCCTTGCAGAAACTGTACAGCATGTGACTATGTATATTATAAATCTACATATAAACATCCTACACTAGGATTTATAATTGATATAGATATTTATGCTGACTTGCAGAACACAAAATTTGGTTTATTTCAGCTTCTGCACTGTCTGTCATGCCTTTTATATAGACAAAACCAATAGGTGTCTAAAGGAACGTATCCTTGAACACCTTAGAGATATAAGAAATAAAAAAGACACAAGTGCTTTAGCAAAACATGTGGAAGAAGAAGATAGGGAACATATTTTTAATTTCATGGTTTTAGAAATAATAAATAAAAGTAAGAGGGGAGGTGATATAAAGGAATAAGGTAGAGGAAGCAGAACAAAGATGGATTTTACTACTTCAGGCAGATAGGTCTCCTGGATTGAACAATACTGTTTCCTTGAAACCTTTTTTAAAATCCAGACAACTAAAACATTAAGTAATATGGATTATTACATAAAATTTGTCTGTTATATGTATATTGTATTTCATCTTATGCAGAATATAAGGCAAATTAATGTACTGATGTATGCAATTTTAATTAGTCTATGTCATAGTTCTATATGTGTTTTCTTTGGTTGAACCATATTTTAAATACCAATGTTTTAACTGTTTTTATGAGTCTGAAGATGCGATCAGCTGACTTAGGTCACAAAAGCGCTTACTCTTGTTTAATAAAGTGGTGTGAAACTGCAAGTGAACCGTTTCCTACCTTGACTACTACATCTCAGTTACAACTTTTGGTTTTATAATGGGCACTACTGTGAAGCTGCAAGTGATTTATTTCCTGACGTGGATTATTCCATTTTTATCTTCAGCTGTGGTCTAACCATTGGTCTTTTCAAACTTTGACTGAGTGCCTGGGTGTAGGTTTTGCTTCCATTTATGCCAATCTTCCTCTCAAAGTTTTATTAGCTATTTTATTATTTTGTAAGCTAGCTTGTTGATTTGTTTTTACATGGTATAGAAATTAGTTGAAAGAATTTGTTTTAAATATTCTGAAGGAAGATTGTTAGTTTTTCAGCAGATGTCTTTGGGTCTTGAGATGAAAGAAGATCAGAGCAATAAACATCTGGGAGGTGCACTTTTAGTTTAGTTATATATGTTAGTCTGAAGATGTTTACCTGCAATTTAGATCTGAATAACGCAACTCTAAAGGGGTGTTTGGGAATGAGGTTGTGGACTGAAAAGGTAATATGACAGTGGTCACTGAAGACTGGTGGTAGAATATTGATTTTAGGCATTTTGAGGCCTGCTCAGTTATATTAAGGTTCAGTGTAAAATGATGGTTTGACAGAGAATTTGAATGAGTATGTTCATTAGTCAGTTACATGAAGTCAAGTTTTGTGAGAAATTCCTTGCAATCATTGGCATTTTGGCAAAGGAAGTTAAGATTAAAGTCTTCTGGTATCACTGCATTTAGTACATCTGTTAATATTATGTTATATATATTATTATTATGTTATAAATGCGGGATAAGTTATAAATAGTGGGTTGTTGTTTATAAGGATAATTTTTGTAAGTAACCAGTTAGGATCAGTGTCATTGATAACATTAGTGTGATGGTAACATGTTTATATGAGACTTGAATAGCATTACAGTGCCTCAGCTTTTTGTTTTTGCCTGAAATAGTATCAAAAATATACATTTAACCAGGGAAGAAACTTTGCTTGTTGGGGTAGTCATTATTGAGCTATGAATCAGCTATGGTAAACAGATCAGAGGGATAGATATTAAAGAAATAGACAGTTTAGTCTAGCTTATCCCTGAAGCTTTTGGTATCAACAAAGGCACATGCTATGGTGAGTAGAGTTTGAGTGCAAGTATTTACATTAGTGGAATCTGATCCATGGTTATTTCAACAGTGAATATGAAAAGCAGTATTAATATAATAGCAGTGCATTTGTTACAAGCTTTATAAGAGAGAGAGAGAGAGATAAAACTGTATTTGATTGATGATCGTTGTTTGTTTTTAATTGTGGTATATGAGAGTTGAGGGAAGCAGGGATGTTACTTGGAAGGGAGAAGTGATGAGAGTGCAGTTGTATGTTGTGGTTTTGTGTTATTGAGAGAAATAGGGGAGATAGGTTATCAGAAGAGGCGAGCATGGTTTGAGTTTAAGCAGAAGCGATTTTATATAAACCATGGAGACTGACTTAAGGGCAAAGGGGGCTGTGCTATTAGTAGCAGAAGAGGAGGGAGGAGGGCTTTTGTTATGGTCATTATGGGTTAGTTTACAGATGGATTATATGAAGCGAGTATTAAGTACAGTGGTAGTTTCAAGATGTGTCTTGTTTGGATATGGGTTGGGGGTAGTTAGTCTGCCTGGGTGGAGGATTTTATTCATGGAGCTCCAGAATTTCTTAGGGTATGACAGGTGGGTGGTTTGTACCTCATGGTAGAACTTTTTCTTATCTTTATTGATTACTGTTTTGGTGAGATTACTAAGTTCTTTGTATTTTTGTAGTTGGATAGGGGATTTACTTCTTAGTCATTGTTTCCAAGTGCTATCTCTATTTTTCATAAGGGAGACAGTAGAAATTAAGGCACTACTTGGGGAACAGGGCAGGCTCTACATAAATAGAAAGCACTTCCACTCTGTTAAATGCCAAGTTGTGTGCAATGCTAAGGGAATCATTTTGAATGTGTGCGCTGGCACCCCAGGCAGTTACCATGACTCACATATCTGGCACACCTCCCAACTGCATCAGATGTTCACTAGGGGTGATATACCATGGAGTTATTTACTGGGAGATGCAGATTATGCACTGGAAACTGTGGCTGATGATGTGCATCAGAAATGCAGATACACCCTCTAAAGAACGCCATAATGATGCACACGTTCAAACCAGAGATATCATAGAACATGTGTTTGGGCATGGTTCCAGTGCGTAAATACATCTGTGGGAGCCCTGCAGTACAATCCATGTACATATACTGAAATATTCACCATCTGTGCCATGCTATATGACATCATCCTGACAAAGCAGCTTCAGCAAGATTAATAAGGGGAAAAGGCACACATGCCAAAACCAATGGTAAGGACACCACAGCCACACACAGGTGAGAAGTCATAGAGGGGAACTAGCAGCTGTTGTGCATGTAGGCAGACATAGGTGTGCTCAATATGCTCTCACATTGTCTAAGAGTCAATGCATAGCACACTCGCTCATCACATAAGGAGCTAAAACATTCATCCTATGTACAATCATATAGTAATATTGATGCCAAGCAATGCTCACAACCATTACTTACCCATGTAATGGCTGTGTACTGCTAGCATCAGACAAAGTCAGCCCTGAACTTAAATTGTTGCAACCTTTGGATTTACAAGGTAAGTGCTAAACCTGGAGTGTGTAATAATACAAATGAATGGCACATCTTTGCATGTTCCTACTTGGAAATGTAATCAAGTAAAAGTTGGTTGATTTGTACAAAAATAACTTTAGCATGTGAACACAGAGACTTATGGGGTTACATGTGCCCTCTATTAAGTAGTAGAACTCAGGCATCAAAGATTCACACATTCATATCTCTCAAAAGTAAGACAGTCACCGAATGTTCTCAGTTTGGTATCATACTTTTGTATTGGAAAATCATTAAAGAATAAAAAGTGAAAGGAACTCACAAAGTGATGTAAAAATAAGTGTAATTGCAAAGCTTTCAAGATACAACTCTTCTTTAGTGCTTAAAATCATACTAAAACATGATTTTATATACACACCACTTGAACAAATTCAAACCAATAGAAGTGCAACAACAATAAAATAATTAAAATAAATAATTGAGTGCTTGTTTCATGGAAAAAGAACCCTTCTCTTGAGACTAGGTTTTAAACTCACAATATCATTAAGCTCAGGGGGCACATCTGCTTCAAAGTAATTAAACCATCTATATTCACTATTCTCAGTATTCAACACAATATCCCCTCCTCTAATACTTCTTTCATTGTTTTTTATAACACTAAATATAAAACTATGCAATTTATCTGAACTTATGTTTAGCTAAGGTATTACTCTCCACCCCCGTATGTATGTCAGACAGGTGTTGGGCTATACTTTCTTTAAACATCCTGTTGGTTTTTCCAACATAAAGTGAAATACGTTTTTCACAGGAGGCTAAGTAAACCACATTCTTGGTTTTACAAGTGGCAAACGTATGAAAATAAAATGTCTTACTTGAATTAGGTTGTACAGAAACATTGTTTTTATTTATATAGCGACAAAACTGGCAATCATATCAAGGCACAATATTTTTAGTTTTAATTATGGCATTTTTAAAACACATTAATAAATCTTTAAAACAGAGCTGTTATAAGCTCAGCAGAACCTGCCCAGGTGTCCTGCAGAGACCTACAATGCCAGCGAGACAAAAGGAGAGACTATGGAGTGTTTAAGTACTATTTTTTTTTGTTTTTTCTTGTTACTTATTGCTATTTCTGCATAAACGCTTGTTTTCTGGTGTTCATTGCTTCTCAGAACTCTCATTTTACACTAAAATTGCATTTATTTGTGCCTGCACTTTCAAATTCGTTTTTGTTGTAAATTGTATTTTTAACTGTTACTGGCTTCCCACTCAAGTGCGACAGCCATTACTGCACTATAGAAGTGTTTTTGCATTTGTTTCTACTGTTTTCTTGAAAAAAAAACAAACATAAAAAAAACAATCTTGCTATTTTCCCATCTTACTAATCTAGAAAAGTCCAGTTTCAGATACCTGCTGATTCCTGGACTGTGTTTAAGCTTCTGTGTTTGACCATACCTTACTTGGACAAAAAGGAAGTTTCTTTGTTCACTAGTGAGAGTGGGGAGCTCTGAACAGCCTACCTGCCCTTGGAAGAGTGGTTTCTGCCCAGAAACTATAGTTTTATTGGCCATGTTGTGCTAATTTATATCTCTTTAATCTTTCTGATATAAAAACTGCATTTGCGCAGTTTTGCGTGCCGGGCAGCACCGGTTAGCTAGGGTTAAACTATTCCCGACTCCACGAAGTTTACTCTTCAGTTTTTCACTTAGAACTAGACAAACCTTAAACTTTATCACTCAAATCATTCATTTTACAGCCCAGCACTTGCTTAAAACTCATAACAAGCACTAAATACCCCAAGCACTAGTCCCACTTATACTGTCCAGAAGGACAAGGCTCTCTATTTGTCCACACCAGTCAATCAGAAAAGCAGCTCACTCTACCTATTCAGGCATGTCCAAAGGGCAGTTTCCAGTGTACTCTCCAGTCCAACTGGTGAATCTGGGCATTTTGAGGCAATGTTAAAACTGCCTCGTGTAGACAGACAACCATCTCCTCGTACCACCAAACACTAATATATGCGAGAGATGCAATTATACAGCCAGACTGGAGGCAAAGCTCTCTCAACCCCAGACTGTAACTGACTGTCAAGAGGAGAAGGGTAATACTTGCAACACACCACCAGTCTCATATAGACCTAACAAACCAACACAGGCAAATAACACACATAAATACACAAAAACATACTCGGAGGCTCTAAATAAAAATCTGCAAAAGTAACAGAGACCTCCAAAGTAGACATCCAAGCAACCTCCACAACACATCACCTACCATGAAACACATACTTCACATAATCAGTGTGCCACACAATCACAGCCCTTAATGCAAAATAACATACCCAACACACTAGTGATAGGCGACTCTATAGTCAGGCACACTGATATCCCACAAACTAGGCTGGACAAGGAGAAGGTTACAGTTAGCTGCATGTCAGGTGCCAGAATCCGCCACATAACACAAGCACTCAGGTCACTCCAGAACAAGTACAAATACGACTCTGTCATTGTATATGTTGGTGTGAATGACTTGAGACATACCTCCCTGGACTACATGGAAGAGCTCTTTGATCATGTAGCCCAGGTAGGTATGACCCTGACCCTGAGTAGCATCCTACCCTCACCAAGAATGATGCCACAGTATAAAGAAAAAATTATCAACTTCAACAATTGGCTACGTTTCTGGTGTCATTCAAAGGGGACCCAGTATCTGCCTGCTTGGGATGACATGCTTGACAAGCCACGTTGCTTCACAAGAGATGGCTTGCACCTATCACCCTTAGGCTTTTGAATACTGGCAAAGGCTCTTGCCGCCCCATAGTGCCTTTTTTGGGCAAGGCTCAAAAGACAAACCCACCACTGTAAATAGCACAAGTAACCAAAAACTGAGGGTAATGCTACTCAAGACCAGAAGTCTAAACCTCAAAATGCATGCACTCAAGGCACTCCTCAGTATGGAGAACATCGATATCTGTGCAGTAACATAAACCTGGTCTAAGACTCCAGAGAGCACCCCAGCACTACCAGGCTATAATTCATACCATACCTTTCGTCCACAGAACCCAGACCGAAACACAAAAGGTGGGGTGTATCCATATTCATTAAGGATACTCACACCTCCAGGTTAGTGGCGCAGCATGATGCATCAGAGATCATGCAAGTGCAACTAACAACTGGCAAAACTGCAATCCAAATTGTAGCTTTCTACAGATCACCCACCATGACCCAGGACCCCCATTCCGCATTTCTGGAAACATTGGGAAATATGAAGGTCCTACCAAACACCTTAATACTGGGTGATTTCAACTACCCAAACATTAACTAGGAGAACTACTAAAGTACTAACTCCCTTGCCCAATGCTTCCTAGAATTAACATGGGTGACTGGTGTTCCACACCTGACATCAACCCCTCACTGGTTTGATCAGACCATAGACTAATCACTCTGGATATTCACATTCTGCCCCCAACCCCACTCAAGGAAACCACCATGAAAAACTTCAAAATAAAACTTCACTTTGCTTAAGACTGAGGTGGAAAGGTTCACAGCCCCCACGCCAATGGACAATGCTGTCCAAGCTGCTGAAACCTATACAAAGGCACTCTATGATCATCTGCAGGAATGCATGGATCATGCTATCCCAAGTAAAATCAAGACTCACTCCTCCAAGAAAAGGAAACCAGTCTGGTGGACCCCTGCCATAAACAGGCTCTACAATAGATGGAGGAAACTAGTACAGATAAGAGCAAAATTCCTAGAAGGAAAGACATCTCTGATCAGTATCAGCAAGAAACTATGATCCCTCATTAAATCATCCAAGGCTAGCTTCAAAAGAAAAATTGCCAAGGACTCCAAAGACAACCAGAAAGTGTTCTTTAGCTATGTCAACAACCTAAGTGGAAACTCTCAGATCTGCTCTGAGTTGGTGCAGAATGGCACAAAATACACTGAACTGACTGATATTGCCAACATTTTGGCAGAAAGGTTCAGTGCAAACTTCATACCCCTCTCACCCCCTAAAGGGCCCATAACCATACCAGAAGAATGTAAGGCCCCGGCAATCACCGACACACAGGTTAAAACAGCCCTGGTCAAAAACACAGCCTCAATGGGTCCAGACGATGTCCCAAGCTGTGTCTTACAAGAGCTCCAAAATGAACTAACCCCTCACCTAAACACACTGTTCAAACTCAGCCTCTCTACAGGCTAAGTACCCACAGAGTGGTGCACAGCAACAGTTATCCCACTCCACAAAGATGGCGCCACAACGGACCCCGGGAACTATCTCCCTATAAGCCTGATTAGCTTGGTCTGCAAGGCTATGGAGCGCATCATCATGGAACTCATTAACAGAGACATTGGGAACCTCCAAACTTTGGACCCCACCCAGTTTGGCTTTGTTAAGGGAAGATCATGCCTCCTAAACCTGGTGGACTTCTTTGAGACAGTTATCAAGGCATTAGATGAGGGTAAGGAGGTCCACACAGCCTACCTAGACCTTGCAAAGGCTTTCAACACCATTCTCCACTCTGGTATTATAGACAAACTCACCAACCTGAACATTAACCCCTACATCATGAGATGGGTTGCAAATTGGCTCACAGACAGAGCCCACACAGTGAGAGTTGCAGACTCTAGGTCCGACTCTAAACCGGTTACAAGTGGCGTCCCCCAGGGCTCAGTCCTAGGACCTCTCCTGTTTGGTATATACTTCTCAGAGGTACAGGCAAGAACAGGAGGACTTTGGCTGACCAAGTTCACAGATGACTGCAAACTAGGGGCCATAGTTGATTCTCCGGCTGATACAGCCACCCTCCAGAAGGGTCTCACTGAGATGGATACCTAGTGTCAAAATCATGGCCTCAAACTGAATGCCAAAAAGTGCATAGTCATCCCCTTTGGAAAAAACAAAGTACCCATGAACTACCACATACGTGGTAGTCCCCTAAATACAGAAAAAGTAATAAGGGATCTGGGGACCCAAGTAGACTTCAATCTCTCCTTTGATAATCATATTTTCAAGGTGGTTAGAAAATCCTTCTACGTGGCCCACCAAATCTCAAAAGGGTTCTCATCCAGAACAAAGGAGGTTATTGTGCCTCTCTACTCATCACTTATTAGACCCATTAAACAATACAACACCCCATTTGGGATGTACCTTACAAGACACCTGCAACAGCTGGAAAGACCACAAAAGTACCTCACCAAGAGGATTACTGACCTCAAACAGATGACCTATGCAGCCCGACTAAAGAAACTCCAGCTGTACTCGGTTGCATACCGCTTACTCAGAGGTGATCTCTGCTTGACATACAAGGCCATGTCCAACCCAGAATTGATGGATATGCTCCACCTAAAAAAAAACAAATCCTTGAGAGCCAGACGCTCTAGGGATATAAACCTTACCACAACAATAAATAGGACGTGCTGGAGGGATAGATTCCTGACCCAGAGACTCCCCATGCTTTGGAGCAAGATTCCAGTATACATCAGGCAGAGCCCATCACTAGCACTCTTCAAGAGAAACCTTGAGTGATGGATGGGAAACAGAAAATTTACCCTGGGGATCACTGCAGTGGCTCTGCTGGACAGAGGCGTAGGGAACTAATGACTCTGCTGGTCAGAGGCACAGGGAACTAATCTAAGGGGGTGTCAAAAGCCAACACACTCTGGCTAGGCTTATAAATGCCCTTCGGCAGATAGCCTAGTACTTACCTATGAACCTAAGTTCATACATTTCCTAAACACAAAACTAGGTGATACACTTACAATTACTTTAACCATCTTTTTCACATATATTGATTCTACTACTACCTTCCTGAAGTTTAAATCTAGGTATTCAAAATCAGACAGAAATATTTTGGATATTAATGTATGTCTTAAAGATAACACAATAGGTAATAGAATCTATAGAAAAGAAGTTCAAACTGCTAAATATTTACATAACAGTAGCATGCACCCACCATATATACAAAGGCATTGTGTACAGTCAGTTCCTTAGAGCCAGCTGGCTAAATATATATCTGACTGTATCAAACAACTAGATGAGATGGTCACAGAATTTAAAGATAGGGGCTATAATATTAAACTGTTAGAAGAAAATAACAAGTGTTTAATGAAAGAGATGGCCATGTCTCTCCGATATAGAAGAAAGCCCAAATAATGGGACTGCAAATAATATTATGGATAGTACTTCCAGAAATAAGTTTAGATATATTATGCAATATAATGCGTATACAAATAGGGTTAAACAACTTATAAGACAATATTGATTTATACTATGTACATTTGATGTGGTTAAAGGTTGGTGAGTGTGTGTGAGTAAGAAAGAGAAGCAGGCAGACATTTGGATAATGTAACAAATGACCAGTGAGACAAAATGAGCTTTAAGCTTTATGGCTGAACCATGTAACTGTTGTATGGATGTCTGTATGGGTACTTCAGGTGAAATTGGTGTATGTATGTCTGCAGGAAAAAAGCCAAGCTCTTTGCTAGCCTTACATCTTGGTATGTCAGATATGTGTAAGCCATGCATGGTAGAGATGGCAATTTATTGTTGTTGAAACCCAACCACAAGAACTGGCTATGCCAGGAGTTGCACTGGCACATCCATGTCAGATGCAGTGCTGCTACCTGAATGTGACTGATGTCTGCTGGATGAGATCTCCTCACAAGGATGCCCAGGACCACAACTCCATGGCCTGCCATGTCTGGGGGTGGATACATCAACCACTGACAGAGCAGTGAAAGTAGTGCCACTATGGGACCATGATCAGACATGGCCATTTTAGCTATCAGCAGATGATGTGGCTAATCTATGTCTATGAGTATGCCGTTCCCATCCCAGCAAGATATTCCATCACAGACATTGCACATTCCAATGTGTCTTTCATTTGACCCATTTAATTTGAAACATGGTGGAGGCATTCACTAATGTCAGCTTATGCTGCATCTAAAACCCTAAGCATTTCTCTGGAAGACCTATAGGAATGTGCCTGTGACAACATGATGACCCTAAACATACACCTGGATCAGGTGGAGGATGGACAACAGGCCTCCTCTGAGCATCTGTAACAACCGTCTTGTGTGGCACCTTGCCCACACTTTGGCTTTCGCCAGAGTCAACAGGCACTGAAGCAACAGTAACCACACTTCCCTAATTGAGTGTCTCACACTCCACTGTCCAATATCTTAGGGGTCACTGGAATGGGTTGGCATAGGCCTACTGGCTGTGTCCGATTGAATTACAGGGGATGGCTCAATGTCAATCTCAGTGTCAAGTACAACCTCTGCACACCCAGAACTCTGCTTGTGTTTGGCAACCACTGTCATCAGACTCTGACAATACTCTGACATTAGGTGGTAAGAGCCCTCCACTTCCACTGTCAGGATCACCTGTGATAATCAGCAACAAACACAGGTAAGAATTAATAGCAACCCTACTATATTTAAATGTATGCTAACAGACTAACAGTGGTGGCACTACTATAGACAGTACAGCAATAGACACAACAGTCCTGACACCAACATCATACATATGGATAAAATACATATTTCTTTGAACTGCTCATCACTACTGACAAACAATATATATAAATATATGGCTTACCATGTGCAGATGATGCTATGCTTCCAACGATGATGGTCCTGGAAGAAGTTAAGCAAAAGGTAAGGACACCATCATCACAATTAACAGTAACAAAGGGGGTTTAAAACTTTTTGCCCCTTATATGTCCATTAACGATACTTTTAATAAGAACTTGGACAACAAGTCCTCCCTATGCCCATGTGTAATGAATCAGAATGTGTTGTTAACTGTATCAGTCTACAACTATCCCCCCAAATGAATTTAGTGTTAAACAGAAATTAAGCATTGCTGTCAGTATTTTACTACACAAGAGCTATTTTACAATTGAGATAGAAAGGCCTACGTGAAATCTCCTCCTTGGACATACTTGTTCTCCCAGAAACAGTAGTACCAGCATCAATGATATGCTGTTTTGCACATTCCAGTAAGCTGTCTGGATCCTTGACAGTGGACAGGAACTCTTCATTTTCTGTTAGTGGTGGCTCAGTAGCAGGCTCCATCTTGATACCCATCCTTTCACAGGCCACTGCAGCTTCTCTACTCTATGCAGATGAAATCATGTCAGTGGCTCTATGGCGTACCTGATCATATGTTCTGCTGTGACCACCTACTGCAGTCACATCCGCAACTATCTGCTGCCAAATTTGCATTCTGCCTGACATAGCTCCACATCCCCTCTAAAGCAGAAATTAACCAATGTCACCTAAATGCTTCCACAATTACCTCATTCTCGGGATCACTGAAGGGGTTTATTTAGGGATTAGGACACCTGGGTGCCATAGTCATAGGTGACCTGAAACACAACAGAGGGATAATGCACATAAGTATCACATAACTAAAAGCCCTGTTTTGATATGACATATTAATGGTGACATTTCACTGTCACCCACTGGAGAAACATAAAACAGTCAAGATATTCAAATATAAACAAAAGAATTGTGTGGTTGTAACATATTGCAATCACACATAAAGCGAGGTTGGATCCAAAACAAGGAGAGTAACAATAGCAAAAATCTTGCTTGTGCCAAAACAGAAATGCAACTTTGTTCTCCCTCCCCCAAAAGAATAGACAAATGACATATTTTGCTAACAAACTAACAATTAAATTTTAAAAGTGCTATCAAATAAACTGTCCATGAAACACATCTACAGATTTAACACAGAACATTCCATTTTACATTGTTGCCAATCATGTCTACCTGTGGCCAGCACTCCCCTAGAAGTGTATACTGTCCATCCTAGAAGGCTAACACTTCTGTGTCATTGGCAATATAGAACATTTACATTTCACAGAAATAACAATAGATGAGTGTACAGAGAAAAACAGTTGTAACATTAGCACTTGTGATGACAGTTAATAAGGCTGTGCATCTGTAAAAGTGAAATGCCCTGACAAACACACCCATGCCATCAGTACACTTCTAGGAAATGCATAAAGATAAAAGTAACATTTGCTAATGGATATCTATCTGTCTGTCTATCTATCTATCTATCTATCTATGTATCTATCTATCTATCTTTCTATATTACCAGATTTTTCTTAATGACATTTCAGCATATGCAGTATATAGCTGAAAAAGGGTCTATATTACAACACTGAATGCTTAAAACAGCGAACAATGTTTAATCGACCCTATTTCAGCAAAAGCTGAAAATGTTGACACCTCAGAACAGCGATTTCTTTCCTAGGGAAAGAAATCGCTGTTCCAACCAAAAAAAAAAACAAACAAACAAACAAAAAAAACAGTAAACAGTTCCAAACACATACATGCTTACCTTAACCCTAATTCTAACCCCCACAAAAAAGTAAACAGCTGAAAACACATATACACTTAACTCAACCGTACATCTAACACAAAAAAAAGTAAACAGTTTAAAACATATATGCACTTACCTTAACCCGCACCCTAACCATAAGGTCAGTAACTGTTGCACATTTACATTCGGGAGCTATACTGGATAAGGGAATCTCTGAGACCACACTACAGTGCAGAACACGGCAAAGTAACAAAGCGGCCAAGCGACTTCTTTCCCAGGGAAAGAATTCGCTGAACAGCTGCTTCACTGTTTTGCCTGTTCGCTGTTTAAGGTTCTATGAAAATGCATTTGACAAAATGTGTTTTCGTCGTTATAATAGGAACCCCTGAAAAATGCAAGTATACCTTAACAAAGTCAGTAGTCTTCTGTGCAGATATATCCCAAAATAATATCTTCTTCTGTGTTATCTACGTAAACAAGTCTCCTGCCCTTCAGGTTCTCTAGCTGCATAGTTCCCTTTTGTTGTGTAGATTCAGGGCTGTGAGCATGGTGAAGATGCAAATGAGGTGTGAAATCATCAGGCTTGCTGAATCCCAATTACCTGGCTCCACGTTGCAGATGTAAACATAGTGCAGGCACTCCCTCAGTGTTTGTTGATAATGAATTGCAACTGTGAATGATTACTGCTAGGGAAAAGGAAATCATGACAGCAATTCAGACTGCCCTACCTCCAGGGAGTGTGTCAGCCAGGTTAGATTTACAAAGTGTAGAAGTAATTGTATCAAGATTTTAAATGTAAGTAAGCAGCACACATTTCACAGTTTCTATTCAGTAACATCCAACTTCCCCTTTATTTGTTGACAATTGTAAATTATTTCCATTTAATATCCTCACATCATTTTAAGTACATTGATACAGAATGCCTTACAGACTGCATGTCTCAGGTTACTTGTCAGACAAAACAAGAATGAGCAACAAACACAGAGAGATAAGCTACAGCTGCATTTTTGCAAGCAATAGTCATAAATGGTTATGAGATCAGTCAGTGCACTACATAGGTTCATAGGTTCATAGGTTTAGCTAACTGCTACTGCTTTAGCCTTTGCAAGCCAAGCCTAGCACCCTGTCCATCCTGATTCAAACCTGCACCCTTGTGTTTGTAAGTAGGCAACTTAACCTATAGGCCACCCTCCCCTCCCCTCATCTCAACCTCATCTCACTCTCCCAACATCTGAAATTAATATATATATATATATATATATATATATATATATATATATATATATATACATATACGAACAGCTGCCATATGTTTTGTTAGTACTGTGCATGATGTTACAGTTGGTTGTTTGCACAATGATTTCAGTTCTCTGCTGCAAAGCTGTTTGTATTGCAAAGAGGGTTAAGACACCCTTACTGTCTTTTCGAGGTTCATTGGAGTAAGAGTTCAAATCCAGACATGTGTAAAAATATTTAATGTGTACCAACAGATATTTTGTAGTGTTTATTTCATAGATTACTTTTCTAAATTTCAAGTAATTTTCCCTTTTTATTTTTAAAAATGCCAGTGTTTGCACAGTATGTGGCTTAGAACAAACAAGGGAAATGGAGAAACACAATGAATGTCAGGTTTAGCTGTGCTTATCTTGTTTACATGATGTTTAGCACTGTGCAAACCTGATCTACTAGCCCATAAAGGAACCAGACAGAACACCTGTAGACAGGGCATAGACATTGCAAAGTTGAAAAAGATACATTGTTGCAGTTTTTGCTTTCCATCACATAACTCCACTAAGTGACATTGTGTGGCAGTTAGCAAGCTTCCCTGTCAGAAATTATCAGCCATTAAAACTACTCTCTCTTTCTCCCCTTTTAAAAACCTTATTTATACACAATATATGATTACCAATAAATTAGACTTTACACCTGTCCACCTAAATAAATTTAATCCGAATGTCTCAACTCTTTGCCCGTGTTGCTCTTACCCCAAAACAGACATCCTACACATAGTTTGGTTTTGTAGATACTCACATAGTATTTGGTGTTCTCTTAAGGTGAGACTTCAAAAAATGGGATATCACAAATCAACCCTTTCCTGGGAAATGGCACTGCTAAATATTACAGATATTAATATTCCAAGGTTAAAATATCACATTTTAATCACTCTTTTTCTACTTGTCAAACTCTACATTACCAAAAATTGATTGGATTCTACTAAATTGTGATGGAACATGGCGATTAAATATATTACCTTGCAAAAACTATTAACTAGTCCTCAGAAACGTATATACTTTCAAAAGTTCTGGAATTCCTTATTTGAAGTATTATCTGATAATTAGCATACTATGTAACTCTGAGGATTCAGACTTAAAGGCTGCTACCTTATTGTTGCTTCTTTCCTTTTTTTTTTTTTCTCTTCTCTCCCTTTACACTGCCCAGTTGTTGTGTGGCTCAGATGTCAAATAATCTCCCTTAATATGATTGCTTCTTCAGATACTACATAAATGATTATACTTTGTGTACAGGTGTAATGTTGATCTGCTCACCCATTTGTATACTATTTTTGTTAATCTGGATGTATATCCACATGCAGCACTGTTGTATATAGATTGTATGTATATATATATATATATATATATATATATATATATATATATATATATATATATATATATATATATATATATATATAGTATTTA
Source organism: Protopterus annectens (assembly GCF_019279795.1). NCBI lineage: Eukaryota > Metazoa > Chordata > Ceratodontiformes > Protopteridae > Protopterus > Protopterus annectens. The sequence continues at coordinate 572,915,302 of NC_056735.1, forward strand.
TCTACTATCTTGTAACTGAATGACACTCATATTCTGCAAGTGTTTTGTGAAGGTGTTATATTGAAAATTAATAAAAGTTCTATTTGAAAAAAAAGCTTCCCTGCCAGCCATGGAACACTTGCAGACAGGATGCAGTCAGAAATAAATGGATACATTCTATTAATTCTGCTGGGCACTGCACAAACACACTAATCAGTGTTGCATGATGGTTAACTTGGAGAGCTAAAGAATGAATAAGGAATAATGGATCTATCACTTAACTATTCCTGTGGTAGCAGGTATTAGCGTAGGGCTGAATACAGATTGTCCTGGGTTTTAATACAGGAAGTGCAACATATTTTTACTGTTGTGACAGTCCAGTTTATAGTAATGAACACAAAAATATACGTGTCATTTTAACATTCTTATAGCAATAGGAGTAAATGTAGAGCTGCCATAAAGATGGTCCTGGGTTCTAATACAGGATATTGCAGACATTATCACTGTTCCATTTCACGTTATATTCACTCTCACTTATAGCACTGTAGATAGTGGAGCTGATATCAATTATATTTATGAAGGATAAGACACCCTTATTGTGTTTTCAGATGTATAACTGAGGCTATAATGTCTACTATATTTCTGTAAGTATAGTTCTGCTATCTGAACTTGGATGGCCTTCACACTTAAATAAGACACATGCACAAATGAATCTATATATAATGACCTCACACACACACACACACACACACACACACACACACACACACACACACACACACACACACACACACACACACACACACACACACACGGTTAACACCTCAAACTGTCATCTGTATGAATGATTCATGACTATGTCTGAGACGCATATCTTCTGTGGCAAAGATAAAAAAATCACTGCTGTGGAAGTAAATGTTTTGTCCCTACAAACAAATGCAGTCTGAGGGTCATGCTTCTCAATGCTAGAAGTCTAAATCTCAAAATGCACTCTTTCAAAGCACTCTTTAAAATGGAGAACATTGACATTTGTGCCATAACAGAGACCTGGTTCAAGGCAGCAGAAAGCAGCCCTGCACTACCAGGCTATAATTCATTCCACACCTTTCGGCCCCAGAACCTGGACCGAAGTTCCAGAGGCAGTGGTGTTTCCATATTCATAAAGGATGCGCACACCTCTAGACTAGTAGCCCGACATAACTCATCTGAGATACTTCAGGTGCAGCTAACATTGGATAAGACAGTGATTCAGGTCGTAGCCTGCTATAGGTCCCCAACCATGTCCCAAGACTCACATTCCACATTCCTAAGCACCCTGGAGAATATTAGGGTCCAACCTAACACTCTCATACTTGGTGACTTCAACTACCCCTCCAATAACTGAGAAACTACTCATGTACCAATACACTTGCCCAACATTTCCTGGAATTCATTAATTCCAATGCCCTGGACCAGCTCGTTCTGATCCCCACTAGAGGTAGCAACATCCTTGACCCAGTTGTTACTAACATGGGTGACCATTGCTCTACACCAATAGTCAACTCCTCCCTGGTTAGATCTTACCACAAACTAATCACCTTTGAAAATTCCCATTCCTACCACCCTCCCTACCACCACCCCCCGCCCGCAAAGGTAACCACCATGAAAAACTTCTCCAAACCTAACTTTGGGCTCCTAAAAACAGAGGTGGCTAATTTCATAGCATCCATGCAAATGGAGATCAGTTGCATGACCGCCAAATAATACAGCAATGCACTGTACGAACTCGTACTCAAATGCATGGATCTCACCATACCCAACAGAACCAAGATGCTCTCCTCCAAAAAAAGTAAGCCAATCTGGTGGTCCCCTGCCATAAACAAACTCTACAACAGAAGGAGGAAACTGATGTGGAATAAGGTGAAGTCCCAAGACTGGAAAAACTCCCTTATTAGACTCAACAAAATGTTGAGATCCCTCATCAAATCCTCTAAAGCTAGCTATGAAAACAGAATTGCAGCAGATAGTAAAGAAAACCACAAAGCCTTTTATAGTTATGTAAAGAATCTCCACAGCAATACCCAGATTTGCTCTGAGCTACTGCACAATGGTACCTCCTACACCGAGCCAAAAGATATTACCAATATACTGGCCGACTGATTCAGGGCCAACTTTACCCCCCCCCCCCAAGAGGATCAGTCACAATACCAGTAGATTGCCAGGCACCCAGTATTACTGCTGCACAGGTTAAAACAGCAATGTCCAAGGCCAAGAATACAGCTTCTGTGGGACCTGACAATATCCCTGGCTGTGTTCTACATGAACTACAGAGTGAACTGGCACCTCACCTGTGAGCCCTGTTCAATCACAGCCTCACCTCAGGCTTTGTCCCTACCAAATGACACACTGCTAGTCATCCCTCTTCACAAAGGAGGAGCAACTACAGACCCTGGGAACTATCACCCCATTAGCCTGATGAGTCTGATATGCAAAGTTATGGAATGCATCATCATGGACCTAATAAACAAGGATATAGGGAATGTCCAAACTCTGGATCCCACACAGTTTGGTTTTGTGAAGGTAGATCATGCCTACTCAACTTGGTCGACTTCTTTGAGTCAGTCACCAGAGTTGTGGATGTAGGCAAGGTGGTTCATACAGCCTACCTTGATCTGGTCAAGGCCTTTGATACCATTCCCCACTCAGGAATCATAGAAAAACTCACTAAGCTAGGTATCAACCCCTATATCACTAGGTGGGTTGAAAACTGGCTCATGGGTAGAACGCACAGTGTGAAAGTAGCTGACTCGAAGTCAGACTGCTGACCAGTCAAGAGTGGAGTCCCACAGAGTTCAGTCCTGGGTCCTTTCCTGTTTGGTATCTACTTTCTCTGAAGTCCAGGCCAACATGAAGGGACTCTGGCTGACAAAGTGCAGACGATTGCAAGTTGTGAGCTATTATTAACTCCCTGAGTGATGTTGACATCCAACAGAAAGGCATCACTGACACAAACAACTGGTGTCAGAACCATGGCCTTAAGCTCAATGCCATAAAATGTGTCATCATCCCCTTCAGGAAAAACCCATTCCCCATGAATTACCACATTGAGAGTAATCTACTGAACAAAGAAGGTGTTATAAGAGATCTGGCAACACGGGTTGACAGCAACCTCTCTTTTGTCCACAACATTTCCACTGTGGTTAGAAAGTCCTTCTATGTAGCACATCTCATTACTAAGGGTTTTGCATCCAGGAAGAAAGAGGTCATTGTCTCCCTCTACTCTTCTCTCATTAGGCCAGTCATTGAGTACAATGCCCCATTTGACATGCACCTCACTATACACCTGCAACAACTGGAGAGGCCGCAAAAGTACCTCACAAAGAGGATCCTAGGCCTTAAACATTTGTCCTATATGACAGACTAAAATAACTCCAACTATTCTCTGTCTCACATCACCTACTTAGAGGCACTCTCTGCTTGACTTACAAAACCATGTCTGACCCAGCTCTGATAGAAATGCTACATCTAAAGAAATCCCAATCCCTCAGCACCACATGCTCCAGAGACCTCAGCCTCATTACCACAATCAACAGAACATGCTGGAGGGACAGGTTCATAACCCAGAGACTGCCCATGCTATGGAATAGACTTTCCATACATGTCAAGCAGAGCACCTCACTGGCCCTCTTCAGCAGAAATCTTGATGAGTGGATGGGAAATAGAAAATTCACCCCAGGGATCACTCCAGTGGCTTTACTCGATAGAGGCACTGGGAACTTAGGTCAGGTGGCACAATGCCAGGGAAATCCTATGGGCTAGGCTTGTAAAGGGCCCAGGACCATTAGCCTGGTACACACCTATGAACCTATGAACCATATGAATAGGTTTGAATCCCACACTTTAAAAATCAATTTTTTTCAATGTATAAAACCAAACCAAAAATGTATCAGGTCATGAAATCTATGCCTCTAGTGCATGTCTACAAAGTTATATCACATACAAATTACAGCACCCCTCAAACTAATGTTAAGTGTCAGAATAACCTTCCAATTTCAAAAATAGCTTGCATCCCCACTTTGCACTGTTGCTCTCTGCTTAACATTGTGCAACAACAGTTGGCAACATTTCTCGGGTTTGAGCACTACCAGTTAATGTGATAGCAGGAATTGGCAGCAAACCATAATTTGCCATTGTTCTACTTTTGGGATTAGACATGTCTGGCATTAGAGGGGAAGGTGCTCAATTTAGGGCTCAGAGGTGGGGTGTTTAGGGGTCCAGGATATTTATTAGACTCTTGGTAAAGTGCCACAGCCAAAGTCTTATGCAGGGGGACTGTTTTGGCTCCCAGTACAAGTCTGAGGCTTGGATTCTCTGGCCAAGGCTGTATCCAGTGCAATTGGCATCCCAAAAACTGGAGAACAGTATAGGCACCACTTCAATATCCAGAAAAGGCGCAAGAGGGATGCACTCAACCAGTGGTTGGATGAGTTTCAAACCAGTGACATCCCACAGTTGTGTAAGTATGCTAATAAAGAGAATTTATAATACATAGAAAGCTAAATACAGGCAAGACTGGAATGCATAATGCTTTTCTGTTCTTTTCTTTCATTTTTGCAGTTAATCCTGAAATTGAGTTGAATTGGCAGGCTCATGCTGATCATTTGGCGAGACTAAGGGAAGCATGTGGTATGTATGCAGCACAAGAGTAGTATTATTGCAGCTTTAAAAGTTAAAGACATTTTTTGTTTGTTTTCTATACAATAGTACCCAATGGGGATGCATAAGCCAGTGCATTTCTTTGTGCCAGTCCCAAGCCTGGATAAATGGGGAGGGTTGCATCAGGAAGGGCATCCGGGATAACATTTTGCCAAATCATACATGCGGACAACAGTACAGATATACATACCAGATCGGTTGAGGCCCAGGTTAACAACGACCACCACCAGTACTGTTGGCCAACAGGGTGCTGGCAGAAATTGGGCTACTGTTGCCCGGAGGAGGAGAAGAGGGGGAAGGCATGCCTGAAGGCAGGTAAAGGCTAGGACTGTGGTAGTGAGGTTCGGAGCTTTGAATGTTGGCAGTATGACTGGTATAGGGAGAGAGCTATCTGATATGATGGACAGAAGGAAGGTTGGTATATTGTGTGTGCAAGAGACCAGATGGAAGGGGAGCAAGGCTAGGTGTACTGGAGGCAGGTTCAAATTGTTTTATCATGGAGTGGATGGGAGGAGAAATGGTGTAGGGGTTATCCTGAAGGAACAGTATGCTAAGAGTGCTTTGGAGGTTAAAAGAGTGTCGGATAGAGTGATGTTTATAAAGCTGGAAATTGATGATGTAATGATGAATGTTGTTAGTGCATATGCTCCACAAGTTGGGTGTGTGATGGATGAGAAAGAAACATTTTGGAGTGAGTTGGATGAAGTGGTGATGACTGTACCCAAGAGTGAGAGAGTGGTGATTGGAGCAGATTTCAATGGGCATGTTGGTGAAGGGAAAAGAAGGGATGAGGAAGTAATGGGTAGGTATGGTGTTAAACAAAGGAATGCAGAAGGTCAGATGGTAGTGGATTTTGTGAAATGGATGGACATGGCTGTGGTGAATACATATTTTAACAAGAGGAAGGAGCATAGGGTGACATACAAGAGTGGAGGGAGATGCACACAGGTGGATTATATCTTATGTAGAAGGGCCAGTCTGAAGGAGATTGGAGACTGTAAAGTGGTGGCAGGGGAAAGTGTAGTTAGGCGGCATAGGATGGTGGTTTATAGGATGATGTTGGTGATCAAGAAGAGGAGGAGGAGTGTGAGGGCAGCACCAAGGATCAAATGGTGGAAATTGAAAAAGGGTAATTGTGAGATGGAGTTCAGGGAAGAGTTAAGACAGGCACTGGATGGCAGTGAAGAGTTACCGAATAGCTGGGTAACTACAGCAGAGCTAGTAAGGGAGATGGCTAGAATGGTGCTTGGTGTGACATCTGGAAAGAGGAAGGAGGGCAAGGAGATCTGGTGGCGAACAAGAAGTGGGATTGTGAAAGAGATGAAGAAAGTAGACATGAGTATAAGGAGATGAGGTGCATGGCAAAGAGAGAGGTGGCGAAGGCTAAGGATAAGGCGTATGAACAGTTGTATGAAAGATTTGTCACTAAGGAGGGAGAAAAGGACCTGTACTAATTGGCTAGACAGAGGAACCGAGCTAGTAAAGATGTGCAGAAGGTAAGGGTGATAATTGATAATGAGGGAAACGTACTCACAAGCGAGGAGAGTGTGTTGAGCAGATGGAAAGAGTACTTTGAGGGGCTGATGAATGAAGAGAATGAGAGGGAGAGAAGGTTGGATGATGTGCGGATAGTGAATCATGAAGTGCAGTGGATTAGCAAGGAGGAAGTAAGGATAGCTATGAAGAGGATGAAGAATGGAAAGGCTGCTGGTCCAGATGACATACCTGTGGAAGCATGAAGGTGTTTAGGTGAAATGGCAGTGGAGTTTTTAACTAGATTGTTTAATGAAATCTTGGAAAGTGAGAGGATGCCTGAGGAATGGAGAAAAAGTGTTTTGGTACAGATTTTTAAGAATAAGAGTTATGTGCAGAGCTGTAGTAACTACAGAGGGATTAAATTGATCAGTCACAGCATGAAGTTATGGGAAAGAGTACTGGAACCTAGGTTAAGAAGGGAGGTGATGATTAGTGATCAGCAGTATGGTTTCATGCCAGGAAAGAGCACTTCAGATGCAATGTTGATGAGAGTGTTTATGGAGAAGTACAGAGAAGGTCAGAAGGAGTTGCATTGTTTCTTTGTGGACTAAAAAAAAGCATATGACAGGGTGCCTAGAGAGGAGTTGTGGTATTGTATGAGGAAGTTGGGAGTGTCAGAGAAGTATGTAAGAGTGGTACAGGACATGTACAAGGGAAGTGTGACAGTGGTGAGGTCTGCATGATGGATTCGTTTAAGGTGGAGGTGGGATTACATCAAGGATCAGCTCTGAGCCCTTTCTTATTTGCAATGGTGATGGACAGGTTGACAGATGAGATCAGACAGGAGTCCCCGTGGACAATGATGTTTGCAGATGACATTGTGATCTGTAGTGAGAGTAGGGAACAGGTGAAGGAGACCCTGGAGAGGTGGAGATATGCTCTAGAGAGAAGAAGAATGAAGGTCAGCAGGACTAAGACAGAATATATGTGTGTGTGAATGAGAGGGAGGATAGAGGAATCTTGAGGATGCAGGGAGTAGAGGTGGCAAAGGTGGATGAGTATAAATACTTGGGATCAACAGTTCAGAGTAATGGTGAGTGTGGAAGAGAGGTGAAGAAGAGAGTACAGGCAGGATGGAGAGGGGGAGAAGAGTGTCATGAGTGATTTGTGACAGACAAGTACTAGTAAGAGTGAAAGGGAAGGTCTACAATAGGGTAGTGAGACCAGCTATGTTATATGGGTTGGAGACAGTGGCACTGACAAAAAAGGCAGGAGTCAGAGCTTGATCTGGCACAGTTAAAAATGTTAAGATTTGCACTGTGTGTGATGAGGGAGGACAGGATTAGGAATATTAGGGGGACAGCCCAGGTTGGAAGGTTTGGAGACAAAGCCAGAGAGGCAAGATTATGTTGGTTTGGACGTGCTGAGGAGGGATGCAGAGTATATTGAGAAAAAGGTGCTAAGGATGAAGCTGCCAGGTAACAGGAAAAGAGGAAGGCCTAAGATAAGGTTTATGGATGTGGTGAGAGAGGACAAGGAGGTGGTTGGTGTGACAGAGCAAGATGCAGAGGACAGGAAGAAATGGAAACAGATGATCCACTGTGGTGACCCCTAATGGGAGCAGCCAAAAGAAGAAGTAGCAAAATGAGCATGCCTATCCTAACCATAAAAGAAAGTATGCATGCATATGTCTGAAGCACAGACCCACTGTAGGAGTCAACAACAAGACTGTAGTCAGAGGTTGTGCGTTAAAATACCAAGTTTCACAACTATACAATACCACATTTATTTAATAATATTACATAAATTAAATGCTATGCAAATGGCATAAAGACCCTGGTGTTAACTGTAATTTGTATAACTGGACCAGACATATGTGCACTACATGCACACTGCAAAAAGTACTTTGAGCAATTGTAATTATAGTTTGTAGTTCTTATGACATTTCTACTATGAAATCCTGGCACCCAGAATATTGACGTTTAAAATCCTGAGATAAAAATCAAGAAACTGTAGAAACTCGATCATTGGATTTTTACTAGGTTAAGTAAAGACTTGGCCAAATGGAAATGAAATTCATGCCGAAGTAAGTAAACCCCACCTAGGTGGGGTGCTATGCCCCCACACCCCCCTTACTATATATACTAACTCTGGAATCACACTACAGTAGAAAAAAGGGTATGTTGGGCAAGTGTTTACATACCCCAGTAAAAATCCAACATTTGAGTTTCTGTGGTTTTGTGTTTTTTACTCAGGATTTTAAACGTCGATAGTCTGAGCATCAGGATTTCAAAGCAGATCCATTAGGACATATACTTAGATATAGTACTTCAGATAAATATGATGGTACTAATTTAATTTCTTTTTTCTCTCTCCCCAACCCTGATCTCTTTTTTTTCTCTTATGTCATTAAAATGTTTTCATGTCATCCATCTGTACCAAATCACTAAATGCTTCACAGCACAGTGAGGTAGACTAACCCCAGTGGGTCAGCCTGCATCTGCTCTACCAGCTCCATCACTAATGCCCTAAATCTGGGACTCAACCTGGCAGGACTGCCTCTGCTGCCTCTGCACTAGCTGTGCCCAACGGTAGCATTACCCCAGCAGATGGTGCTGTGGTACCCTCTGCCAGATTTCATCACCCACCAGGAGAAGCCAGGGTTGGTGCATAGGATCATGCACCACACTATTGCTGTACACCTGTGCTGGATGGAGAGGCTGCTCTCCCTCATGGTCCATAGGAAAAGAAGACATCATGCTACGTTGTGACTCTCTTCTGTTCCATATCTTACTCCATACCTTCTATGAAAGTAAATAGACTGCAGTTTTTGTCTTGCAAAAGATTGGTGTTGTACTTCATGACTGACTGTCACTTGGGAACCAAGTAATGTTTGCTGTCAAATCTGCCTTTTTGTTGTTAGGAACTGTTCCCTGAATATATATCTTACCCCATTCTTTAGTCTCTTCATATTTGACCTAGTTCATCATACTTTATCTGTAGTTTGATAGTTATGATCTGAGTCAATTTGGGGCAGTACAGAATGCAGTTACATATATCTATTCACCAGGATATCATGCTTTATTCATATTATCCTCATTTTCAATTATTTGCTGTGCTTGCTGTATGTCTGAATGTAATTTTTGCATAACAAAATCTGTATGGTTTATGTCCCACTTACATAAAGTGGCTTCTGGTGTCCTAACAGCTGTCTTGGCTTCACTGCCCATCTTTGGGGGACTAAAAGTAATGAGTACATAGGCATTCAGCACTAAAACCTTTGGTTATCATACTCCTTACCCGTGGAATTTACCACTCACTCAGTGATACTGACTACAGAATGATAAAAAATAAGAACAGACAACGCAGACTTTTTTACAAAGCAGAATCATGTTGCTGTATATTAGATTGAGCTGTAAGACTTTTAACTGTTACACTGTTTGACAGTTATTCCAACAGCAGTCAAACTACATCTGTTCGAAGTATAACACAATGGCCATATTACAGAATGCATTGAACTACCAGCATTCCTTATGGTTGTCACATCTTACACTTAGATGCCATATCTTAAAGAAACTGTACTAACATATATTATACTTGATACAGAAATAATTAGCTGACTACTTTGATGCTGTTTGAACTTTTTTAGTGTGTATTACTACTCAAGTGCTTTAAATAGTAAAATGTTACAGTTACAGTCTGACCTCCCACATGTCACAGGTCCACTTCAAAGTCAAAGTAAACTTTATTGTCATTTAGCCTACATAAGTCCAGTCTAAATGAAATTGTGTGCATCAGGCTTGAACCGAGAAGACATATACATACATACAATAACACATACAATGGACATATATTCATCATTTTACATTAGACAGGCTATTGTACTACATATTACCACAGTTTACCTTATCTATAATTTCAGCAGCTGAATGATTTCTTATTGCACAAGTTCCTATTGCACTGTATGATTCTCACATGAATAAGGGGATCTGTTGGTATAATATTGTACATTCATTGCTATCTATTTATTGTTTATGCTTAGACTCTAAGCTGTCTCTCATTTATTTGCACCAAAAGAGTTGGCGGTCTCATATCTTGTCAGTGGCCGGCTTCCCTGAGATTACTGCCAGAGTTCAAAAGTCTCACCGCCTGATGGAAGAAGTTGTTTCTGAACCTGGACATTATACAGTGCACATTATGGTATCTTCTGCTGGGTGAGAAGCATGTGAGCAATTCATAAGCAGGACGTGTAGGAGGCTTTGGTTAGTTTTGTAGCTCTGTTGTGACATTGTGCTATGTATAACTCCTGTAGTGTGGGAAGTTTGGAGCCTGTTATCTTCTCTGCCACTTTCACTACCTTTTGTAGGGCTTTTTGGTCATAGACTGAGCAGCTCCTGTACTACACTGAGAAGTTACACATTAGGATAATTTCTATGGTACCCCTATAGAAGGTGGAGATGATGTGGGTGGTAGACTCGCTTTCGTCAGTCTCCTCAGGAAATGGAGACTTTAATGAGACTTCTATACTATATGACTGGTGTTTGTTGATCAAGATAGATCCTCCGCAATGTGAACCACCAGGAATTTTGTGCTCTTTACTCTTTCCACCATTTTGCCATTAATCACGGGAGGAGAATGAGCTGGCTGTGTTTTCCTGCAGTCCATTATGATCTCCTTGGTTTTGTTGACATTAAGGTCAAGGTTGTACTCGGCACACCAGTCAATCAGTGAGCTCACTGCCTCCCTATAGTCTTTTTCAACTCCTTTACTGATGCGGCCCACGACTGTAGTGTCATCCGCAAACTTGATGATGTGGTTGTTGTTGAATTTAGCTTTACAGTCATGGGATAGTACAGTAAAGAGTAGTGGACTCAACACACAGCCTTGAGGTACTACTGTGTTGATTGTGATACCGTCAAAGAGTTATTGCCAACACATACCCTTTGGGGTCTTTCAGTCAAGAAGTCCAGGATCTAGTTGCACTTATTGCGGTTGATACCTAGACAAGCAAGTATTTTGATTAGCTGTTGTGGGATGACAGTACTGAATGCTGAACTGATGTCAATAAACAGCATAAACACGTGAAGTGCAAGTTAAATATTTCTTAGTAGTTATTACACAGAATAACACTAAATTATAACAAATGTGTGCTTCATCTGACAAAATGCAAATCAGAATGTCACATCTCCATTCAAGTAAGTACCACAATGATCAATGTTGCTCTTTCTGGAATTATTTTAAAAATGCGCAAACACACACACACACACACACACACACACACACACACACACACACACACACACACACACACACACACACACACACACACACACACATGTGCACAGACACACACACACACATGCACACACACATATGCACACACACACACACACACACACACACACACACACACACACACACACACACATGCGCACACGCACACACACACACATACACACAAACACACACACACACATGCGCAGAGCACACACATATGCACAAGCTGAGATGCACACACACATGCATGGACACACACAGAACATAGCTACACACAGATTCATAGACGCACATAGCATTCACATGCACACACACACACACACACACACACACACACACACACACACACACACACACACACACACACATACACAGCTCACTCTGAGACAAAAAAGAAAGGAACTTTTTTTTTAAAAAAATACCAAGGAATAAATAAATGCTTCTTATAAAATTATAAAACCATACCATCAAAAAAAAGACTCAACAAACAAACAAACATAGAAACCATCTACTAAGAGTGGCAAAGCCCTCTAGTGTGGGCATTATACGGAAATAAAAGACTTTCCAAAGGAACAAGGTCCACATTCTATGACAATAATCCTCTTAACATTCACAGATTGTCTGTTTTTTCTGTATAACACAACCCGTTTTTATTGCTTTCATGTGTGATAAAGTGTATTCAGGCTTCTTTTTTCTTTTCTTTGTTTTTTTACACTGGTCACACATATGAATTTAATTGTTCTAATATTTATATTGATGTTACATTATGTCATTGAATAAGCCCAGGACTTCGGTTAATAAATAAATGGAAACATATTGAAATGAATTGAATATAATTAGTAACGGGCATAGACCATACCTGAACAGTCTCTACCTTGGGAGAATATGGGTAGATTTTACCATCAACTACGACTACTGAGATACAATACTTCTGTCATTTTTCAAAGATATTTTTTTGCCATAATAATGAACTCTGCCCTTTTTAGACTGGTCAGCACCTCTATAATATTTGAACATGCTTCTTCCAGGATTGAATATACACTGCAGTACTTTCTACATAAGTAAGAGCCTGTACTCCATCTCAACCAGAATGTGATACACCAGACTTTAAGAAGTATATAAGGCATTTTTCATCCCAAAGGGCAATTTGGTGAACTTATATAATCTGAAAAGGGTAGTGAAAGCCGATCTCTTCATTGATGTTGGTGTCAAGGATATTTATCAGTAATCTTAGTCAGGTAAATAGCAGACAGATGCTTAACCACATAAAAGTGTTCTACAACCTCATCTGTCCTAACCATGTGTGACTGTTTAGTTTATGTTAAAAAGCAACAAATTTATCAGAGAAACAATCCACAAGTTTTATTAAGTACCTTTGTTTACTCACTACTAGTATTTCTTTCCTGCTTGGACGATGGAGCTGTTTTTACTTATAGTTATTCAGTGGACTGTAAGTTCATTCAGGATATTGTGTTCAATAACTGGCTGTTTTAAGGGTCAAGTGACTGCAAGTTCATTTCTCTCAATGAGTACATTAGCAAATATCAACATATGACTCTGCTAGGTAGGATGAGAAAGTGGACATAACACTGAAGGACTGGCCATAAATCAAGTCAGTAAACTGAAGCTGTTAAAGACATTTCTGATTACTATCTACATGAAAGCAAACAATCTCATCACACCTATGGAAATGCTGCTTTTGGTAAAGATGTTGCAATAAATACAATTCACGGTGATTATAGACTATAGTTTGTGAAGAAAATCAACAGCTGTCAGGCTTAGAATCATAGTAAAAATCCCCCATCCTACTAATCTCAGCAAACATATTCTACAAAGTTCATTAAAATTTGAAAAAGAGGGATTTTATCTCAACTTACGCAGATGAAGGCATTGTCAATTTTTGTTGGGTCACTAACCTTATTTAATATAAATCACAACATACAAGACACTTTTAGGAATGTGCAAGTAAGTAATGAAATAAAATGATATATGGAGCACAGCAGTTATCACAGTAAGTGCATATTTTGACATTCTGCACTTAATCTTTTGAGGAAATCATATAAGATGAATAACAAAATAGGGAACCTGTCATTGCCAATATCCAGTGATGTGCATAAGTATTATTTCAGCTCAGCAACTCAGATCAGAACTTATCATGTGTTATCTGATTACTGAGGTTTAAAAATAGACATCAATAGATATGATTTCTCATTAGAATGAGACAGTCTAGGATGTTAGACACAATGGGATGACAGCACTCTGTGGATCAGCAAACCTTTTAACTCTGATTCAATGCACATGTATAAGCTTGTTTCAGAATCTTTTGATAACACACACTGGTTCATCTGTTACTATTTAAATGTATATCTGTGATTACAGGACAGAAATTGGAGATCACTTCTAATGTTCCAAAATGGGGAATAATTACATAAAAATGACTGGTTACATTCTGCTGTTTAGAAGCTGAAGTTAAATATGTATACACACACATACACACACACGCACACACACGCACACACACACACACACACACACACACACACACACACACACACACACACACACACACACACACACACATGCACACATATTCCAACTAAAATTGTGCTTTATTTAGGAATCATACTTAAGTTGTGGCAGAGCTACAAATGGGAGTTAAAGTCTATTAAGTCTAGGAACTAAACTGAATCATCACTAGCAGCTGGAAAAAGGGACAGTAACCAACACCAGATTTACCTGTCTGTGTGTTGGTGGTGGTGGTGGGGGGGTCAAATTAGCACTACATTATCAGCCATGTGAATGTCTCAGTAGGAAGGAGGACATCAGTCAGTGTTTCACAATGCAAGAAGTATATGAATACACATTAATTCATGCTTCTCAAGTAATAAGAGAAAATGGCCATCTTGTAAGAACAGAATCACAGAGTCAGCATTGTCAATAATTTTAGTCCAATAATGATTCTAAATCATAGCAGGGGTCTTCAAGTTGAAGAGCATTCCCTCTCCAGTGTACTATACATTTCTCTCATGGGAGTGTGCTTCAGATAAGCAGTTAGTGAATAATCCCAAATAGTAGACAGAACAACCAAGGCATATACATGTGGGGTATACTGTTTTAGTCTTCCTATGTAATGCGTGAGGGAGTGTGCAAATCATATGGGTGCAGTTGTACATTTGTGAATCATGGGGAAAAAGTGTAAAGGGGCAGAATTTCTTAAGCATCTGATCATGATTCTCCATATCATCCCAATTTATGATCCATGAGACTACTACATAACTTCCAACAGTGAACTTCTGTGAGGATATGTTCATTGGGAGAAGGAACCTGATTCATAGTTGGACACTCAAGGTAGGCTATAGTACCTGGGAGACAGAAATGTTGTTAGAAATGCATACTGGGATACAGGCAAGTGTCTGTTTTAACCAGAGGAAATAGCAGCCTAAAGCACAGAAATGTATTAATGAAAGAATAAGGCGGAAACAACTGAAGCTCAAATACATTGATAAATGATATCTCCAGTTTGGTGGTTCTTTTCCTGTCAATGTTAAAGTCATTAACAAATTTTAGCCGTAGTTTATGAAATACTTCAGGACTGTGAATGAAGGAAACTAGTATGACAAAAAAGTAATTAATTTTTGGACACATTAGAACTATAGGACACAGTTATCACATGATATGAAACACACCAGATCAAAAGATGAGGAAACAACAGCAGTTTTTTTTACATAAAAATATATATTTTTACTTTTTTTACATAATAACAGTAATGGCACTAAGGATTTTGAAGTGCTATGCTTGCTTCACTAATCTGATTACCTAGTCTTACAGACATAACTTATGAAGTGGGACACTGTATGGCCAACCTCATAAATAAAGGTATTTCATCCAGGAACAAGGAGGTTATA
Organism: Protopterus annectens; assembly: GCF_019279795.1. Taxonomy (NCBI): domain Eukaryota; kingdom Metazoa; phylum Chordata; order Ceratodontiformes; family Protopteridae; genus Protopterus; species Protopterus annectens. Next base: position 572,930,634 of record NC_056735.1, read on the forward strand.
ACATCCCTGTACTCCTCCCTTATCAGACCCATTATTGAGTACAATGTCCCCTTTGGCATGTAACTTGCCAAGCACATGCAGCAGCTGGAGAGATCACAGAGGTTCCTGACCAGGAAAATCCAGGGTCTCAAACACCTATTCTATACAGATAGCCTAAAAGCCATGTCCCTCTTCTCAGTGTTGTACAGACTGCTCAGAGGTGACCTGTGTCTGGCATACAAGGTCATCTTGGAACCAGCCGTGATAGAGTTGTTGCATATCCATAAGTCAAACTCCACTCACACAACTCACACGCAAGTCCTCAACCTGGTCTGTGACATTAATAGAAGTTGTTGGCAGGATAGCTTTGTGTCCCAAAAACACCCCCATCTGTGGAATAGACTCACTCTCCATGTCAAGCAGAGGACCTCACTAGCCCTATTTAAGAGGAACCTGGACAACTGAATGGAAAACAGAAATACACCCTGGGGTCCCACTCGTGTCCATGCTGAACAGGGGAAACAGGGGCTGACTTTGTGGGAACATTGGTAAAATTCTTGGCTAGGCTTATAAGGGCCTCTGGGCCAATAGCCTAGCATCATCCTATTAACCTGTAAACCTATAAGCCTTTGAAATTTCATCTTGTACAAATGTGATCTCATAGAACTGTGGTAGCAGTCCAAAAATGCCAGCATTAACAAGTTCACACTGTATTTACTTGTTCTCTTTGTAAATGTTTTAAGATGAATTTTTATCAAAAGTGCACTTTAAAGCAGCTCATGCTGCAGTTTTCTGACTGTAAATGGGATCCTGGTGCATCTGTTTAACCCATCAATCATGCAATTGTTTTGCTGACTGCATGGATTAAATCATCTCTCAGTGCATTTTTAGGAGACTGACTTAGATGCTAAATATAACGGTTGCAGAAAAGTTCTGATTACAGCTTTAAAGGAAACTTTTGACAGTCTAGGACTGTAGTATACTTTCAATAATATACTTTTCTTTAGAGGCTAATGTGTTGCTATTTCATGAGGTAAGTCAATGTAAAAACACATTTATGTTTGCTTGCAAGACTGGCTAATGAAAGGCAGCTTACCACAAGCAGGAATAATATGCAGGATGTTCTTGAAATGAAGGACACATTCTCTGTTATGGCAGAGATGTTTAAAATAGGAAGAAATTGATGTCATCAGGTAGCTACAAGATGAACAGCAACAACAGAAGAGATATTTACAGTTCTTGATAGATTTTCATTGGAACACAGTTGCTGAGCATGAATGACCAGTAGCCAATGTCAGCTATATTAATTGTGGCGCTTGACAAGATCTTACTAAAACTGATGATATTGAAAATAAGATAGCAATCTAGGTTTAGTTTTGCTAATTATCTAGATACAACAAGGCATGAAGCTGCCATCTCTTTCATTGAACTCAAGAGAGTTCATTGAATTATAGACAGAAATCAATGCAAAGAAAATACCTCCAGGCTGACTATGTCTACTTTTTGCATTATAGTAACAATTTAGCTGCTGCAGACATTTACAGACTTTGACATAAGCCATAGTTAGCTGATGTATGGCAGTTGCACACTGTAGCCATTTTAGCTGTCTGTTTATCAAGGAAGTGAACTTTACTTTAAATACGAATAAGTGGCACGAACAGTCTCCCTTCATAGTTCACTTCTTTACATAGACCTGACCTTATAAGTTTTGGTTGTGTACAGGCTTTATAGGAGAAAAGTTTAATGTTCTCTAGGTCAAGGAGATAGGCTACACATGAAAGGCTCATTGCTAGCCATCATCCTGGCTAAGTCATCATGAGATAGAGACATGAAGAATCTGATAGCTCAGAAGATAGCCCATAGGTAAGCATACTGTAGATATATTCTCCAAATAACATGCAGTGTTTGATATGCTTTAAATACTGAGGAAATTAACAGATCCTATAGACACCAGCAACTATCATAGCTGTAATCTAAATAACACCACCTCCTAGACGAACTTCTGCATCTTCTTCAAAAACAGCAGAATCAATCATTTCCAATAGTTTGTGGCTTTCTGATTTCACTCCTTGAATTAGTCTGTTCTACGTTCACCACAGGAAGAATGATGAGTTGATGCTCTGCTTGAATAAATATCACTTGTATTGGCAACGAGTAATATAAAATGATGGATTCTCTGCATGAATGAATATTGCTCATATTGGCAATGCATAATGTAAAATGATAGATGTTCTGCTTGAATGAATATCGCTCATATTGTCAACGTGTAATATAAAATGAAAGATGCTCTGCTTGAATGAATATCGCTCGTATCGGTGACACTTGATATAAAATTATGTTATTCCTTCTGTTCCTCAGTCATTATTCAGCCACAAAAAACAACTGAAGATCAAAGGCAAGAAAAAACAAACTGCTACTAAACCAGCACAGCTCCTGATGCCAAACAGCAGGACTAAACGCCTCCCAAACACACGTATGCTTGTTCTGGAAGTCAAAGGCAAAAACAACAAGCTGCTACTAAGCCAACACAGTTCCTAATTCCAAGCAGCAGAACTAAACACCTCCAATAAGCACAGTCAGAGAGGTGAAACTCATCAAAGATGAACTCAGCCAGATAGCCAAACTCACTGAAGCAGGTCTTTTTAAATTCCAAAGGGATAAGCAAACAAGACGCCAATAAACAAACGACTTTGATTTTATTAAGCACCATGATACTGCTTTTCGTCGGCGCCCTGCACCAACTTCTTCAGACTTTGAAAAATAACAACTCACACTTAGTGCTGCTACATTTAAAGCCATTGCAAGCAAAGTCTATTACAAAACACACCCTCCAATTACCTTAAAGGAACAGGCACAAGTAGCTACAATCTAACTAAAATGTTCCTATCCCATAAACACACAATATAAAAAGTTGTATGTGATATTTAATATACAACTGCAAAACTAATACTGTTCCTTACATAGCACTTAAATAATGCAATCAAAAATTAATAATATTATAAAAGCACACTTACTTTGAACCAAATACACATAATAACACTGACATATTAAAATAAATAAAAGCATGCCATAATATTTATACCAAAATCACACAAGGAATGCTGAGAACAATTCACTTTATGACGCAAAGCTTTCGGGTATGAACCCTTTCTCAATACTAAATACATACATATACACAAAGCAACTGCTTTTATACAGGCCTAGTAGTCATGTGACTGCAGCCAAAGTCACATGACTTATTCAAATGTACAATTTAAAAAATTTAAAGAAACACACTGCAAAAAAGCATTTGTTAAAAAAGAAACTAGACATATACATATATATGATCACATTTCAAAACAATATCTAGCACATATATATTCTTAATTATAAAATATAAAAATATACATATATACCTATATGTTTAATATAAACTCTAAAATTATTAAAACATAGGTGTACACATACATGTACACAACAGATGCACTTATTAACATCAATGTATAAACATGCTCATACGCACAGGTTAATAAAGGTATCATTTCAACTTCGTTGTAATCCAATAAGAATTGGTTTAATGCTTACTGTACTGTTAAGGCCAGGAGGACTATCAGCTCCCAAGCGTACTATCCATTGATATTCTTTGGTTTCAAGAAAATTATTAATATCACCACATCTGAGTGAGGAATCACCAAATCAATGACCCTAAATCTAAATGTATGCCTGTCCCCACAAGTCTCAATATGCTTATACAAGGCATTCTGACTTTTTTAAAAAACAAAAAAAAGAAAAAAAAACCCCAAAATTTTTAACCCTCCTAAAAACGTCCTTCCAAAAAAAAGTGATGATGTGTTAAAAATTTTTTCCCCAAAATAGTAAAAAAGGTTTTTTTTAAGATTCCAAATTTCCAAAAAAAGGGGGAAAGTTCCTTTAAATATTATTCAATTGTAATAAAATTAAAGGGTATCCCTTATTTGATTTTTTAAAAAATTAGGGTTAATTTCTCCGTCCTATATTAAAAACAAAAAAAACACTAAAAAAGCCAAAATCATAACTTCCTAACATGTGTGTTAATATAAATATATCCTACCTATTATTTTTATTATTGTTACTAATCTAGGTCATGTAATAAAATATTTATAAAACAATTTAAAATTAATGTGTTTGATATGACCTACTACCTAGTAAAAGTAGTGATATATATTAATAATTAACTTTATATTGTGTTTATGTAGTAGTATGCCTAATTTTACTATAATAATTCATGTAAACAACTACAACATCATGGACAGAAAGACACCTGATAATGGTGAAACTGTATATACTCACAAGACTTTCCCTCTTGGCTTAATAAAACCCTAAAATACAAGATTGTTAATTTTTTACCTTACAGTAATATAAATTTTTACAAGTTTCCTATTGATTCCTTAATGGCTGATATGCAGTTTAACATGTTTAAATTTTAAATTTTACTAATGTTTGAAAGCTGAAAGAAAATGAAAATTTAGCCTAATATTGATCTTATCACGGTGTTGTTTAGTCAGTTACTTTACCTAAGCAAACCTTATTAAAATAACATGTGATTGAACAAATTCTTAACCAGGATCCTACAAGATGTTAATCTAGTTGCCATTCAGTCCTTTTCAAGATACAACCTTAGCATATTCTCTTTTATTATATTCAAAGGGTCTATTTGTTTTCTATGACCATAAACTTAAATGTGGTCCCATTTATGTTACAGTGTCTTGCTACATTTCTTCTTTGTTTTTCTAATGGCATAAGTGTGCTCATAAAAGCTAAGCATATTCTTTACATAAAACAATTTTCTTGCAAATACAACTCTCTTTTACAATTGAAGTTACCATTTATGGAATATGTTCTTCTATTAATGTTGAAAGTGTTTCAAACATTATATAACTGCAATATCTGCATGAACCACTTCCTAGTGCCGTTCTTTCCTTTTAAAATGTGTGGTTTAGTTTCTAACAGTTGTTTCAAATTCTTTCCTCTTGAATGTTATACGGTCCATCCTTTAGGATATTTGTTCCTATCTAGTGACAAACTAGACCAATATTTTTGACTCATGACATATCTGACTTGCTTCATGAACAGTATGTAAAAATGAATGCAATGTTATATTATTATTGTTTCTCCTGCAATTCCAACCTCTGTCTCTAATCTGGTCCGTTATCTATTAGTCTCTACCAGTTCAAGGCTACCATCTGCAATACATCCTGTTGTTCGTACCAATGGTTAAAATTGCTTGTAATACCTCTCTCTTTTCCAGTGACTTTAAAATCTCAAAACTGGTTGGGTAACCTCTATGTGGAACATTAGATGTAATTGTCACATTCTATTTCAAAGTCATGATCAAGGTAGTCAGTTTACAAGCTGTTCAAATGATTTCTTGGGAGGTTTAACGAAAATAGATGTGTTTGAAAACGTTTTCTTTGTATTTTGATACATAACCATGTGAGGTTTTATTTTCGATATCTAAAAGTTTACCTTCATTTTGTAAATTCATGGTAACTTAAGGAAAGTTAGTGGCTGAGTTTATCAACAACTTTTTGCTTCCTTTCCCTTTAATTAGGATAAAATATCATCTAAAATCTCTTGTACATGTGTATATTAGAACTCAGGTTGGTTTAATACATCATGGTTTCCCATGGTGCTAATACCAAGTTTGCAAGCTACCTCACTGGACCATTTACACCAGACTTTTGTATGAACAACCTATCTTCAAATGAAACAAATTGTTTTTAATATACAGTCCAATAATTTCTTACTATCCTACATTCATTTTGTGTAGCTCCTTTGATTGAATAAACTCACCACCCATCTTGTGCCCAAGTCTTGTGGTATGCAAGTACAAATCACAAATATCTATGGTCAAAAAGTTTAGTGATGGTTCAAATGGTGTGTTCTGCTTACTAGAAGGACCAGAATCTTTAATATTTGTTCTTGTATACCATATTCTTCAAAATTGCATCTAAAATTTGCAAGGTAGATAAATTGCCTATGCTTACAGAACAAAATGGGTTCCTTAGGTTTTGTGGAGTTTAGGATCTAATTCACCTTGGTGCGTAATGTTTAAATATTGTTTGCTAGCACTGGTTATTCCAGGTATGTTATTATTTTTTACATTGTGTCTTGGTTTATTTCATTTACTTGAATTTTAAGGGGTCCTTATAACATTCATTGAACTGGAATATCTACATTTGACTACAGATAGCCACTGCAGGTTCATCAGTCTTAGGTAACTTCTAAAGGAGAAAATATGTTTCTTCTCTGTAATATTTGTTTGGTCCTTTTGTATCTTTTACTATATTCCATAAACTCATTTTCAATGGGGGAAATTTTACTAGTAGGACACTGATGGGGTTGAAACTGACCTAGCCACATGTATGAATCTTCATGATTAGTGTATATAAAATGTTTTATCAACTTTGATGAAGGACAATAAGAATTCTACTATATCAACTTTTAGTAGTCAAAATGGAGTTACCACCTATGTGGTAATTCAACTAAATTTTTTTCAAGTGACATCAGTTCTTTAGCTTGATCCATGAATCTGGCACCAGTTGTCTGTCTATGAGGCCCTTTTGGAGGATGCTTGTTGTGCTGAGTGATTATGGCCCAGTTTGCAGTCATCTGCGAACTGGTCAATACAGTCGCTTCGTGTTGGCCTGTACCTCCGAAATATATACCGAACAAGATGAGTCCCAGGACTGGGCAATGGGACACCACTTGTAACTGGTTTGGAGTATAACATAAACCAGCAATTCTAACCATGTGGGTTCTGTCCTTGAGGCAGTTTGCAATCCATCTAGTGACATAGTGGTCTATATTTAGCTGGTGAGCTTATCTACTTATTACCGAGTAGGTGTGTCGAAGGCTTTACGAGGTCAGGTAGGTTAGTATTGGACCACCTTCCCTCGTCCAATGGCCTTGGTGACTGTTTCGAATTAACCAGGTTTAAGAGGCAGGATCTGCCCTTAACAAAGCCAAACTGGGTAGGATCCAGTGTCTGTAGGTCCCCAATATCTTTATTTATGAGGTCCATGATGATCCTTTCCATAGCTTTGCAGACCAAGCTAGTCAGGCTTATGGGGCGATAGTTTCCAGGATCCGTTGAGGCACCACCTTTGTGGAGAGGGACCACTGTTGCTGTACGCCACTCTTTGGGTACATATCCTGTAGTAAGGCTAAAATTGAACAGTAGTTTTATGTTTGGGTTTAGCTCTTCTTGGAGTTCATGTAGGGCCGCCCCGGGGCACCATCTGGTCCCATTGATGCTGTGTTTTTTGCTTTGGAGAGGGCGGCTCTTACCTGAGCATCTGAGATGTCAGGGGGGCAGCACTCTGTTGGGTAGATATTTGCCCTTTTGGTGGGGAGAGGGGGGAGAAGTTTGCACTGAACCTGTCAGCTAGGATGTTGGCAATGTCTGTGGGTTTGGTGTATTTTTTGTCATTTTGGACTAATTCTGAGCATATCTGGGAATTCCCACCCAGGTTCCTAACATAACTAAAGAAAGCCTTGTGATTATCCTTAGTGTCCTGTGCAATTTTTCTCTCGAAGCTGGCCTTAGACGATTTTATGAGTGCCCGTAGTTTCTCACAAACATTTTCAAGTCGGTAATAATATCAACTAAATCCAAGTTAGTCATAGGTATGAAACTCAGTCCTTTTGAAAGAAGAGACACATGAGAATCACTCAAAACAAAAGATGAGAGGTTTAAACACCTCTTACTACTTGCAGACATTCTTGCCCTGTCTCAACGGACTGTCGTACTTGCGTTTCACTGACGAAGTCTCTAGCTTCATCGATAATGGTTCCCTCTTGTTTAAAGAGTCCTGCACACGTTCCGGTTTCTCTAACTGAAACCGCTTCTCTGTGAAGTTTAAAGTCGACTGATGCGTTTTTTTATTAACATGCTGCACATCCGATACTAAGTTCAAGGCAGCAGTTGATGAGGTATCCATAGCGGACGTCATTACCCCCCAGAAGAAGAAGATTAAACTGGAGAATGCCCTAGCAAGTCATGTCTACAATCACCCTGGCCATGATTTTACATTTATGATCATTGACCAGTTGAACTATGTGAATTGGGGGGGGACTAAATCCCTGAAATTAGAAATGAAGGAGCTTATGTGGCAGTTGAGACTTGAAACCTACCATCATCCCGGCCTCAATAGTATGTTATCTATCAGCTGTGTCCTTAAGCTGAGGAGTTTGGAAAGATGATGCATGGGGGGTATAACATCGGGTGTGATTTAGACATAGGACCGGCTGAGCGATCTTGATATATATTTTATACCATGTTTGGTAGATGGAATGTCTTTTTATCAATATTTGAAATATTATGGCATGCTTTTTATTTATTTTAATGTGTCAGTCTTATTATGAGTATTTGGTTCAAAGTAAGTGTGCTTTTATAATATTATTAACTTTTGATTGCATTATCTAAGTGCTATGTAAGGAACAGTATTAGTTTTGCAGTTGTATATTTTATATCACATACAACGTTTTATATTGTGTGTTTATGGGATAGAACATTTTAGTTAGATTGTAGCTACTTGTGCCTTTTCCTTTAAGGTAATTGGAGGGTGTGTTTTGTAATAGACTTTGCTTGCAATGGCTTTAAATGTAGCAGCACTTAGGTGTGAGTTGTTATTATTCAAAGACTGAAGAAGTTGGTGCAGGGCGCCGACGAAAAGCAGTATCGTGGTGCTTAATAAAATTGAAGCCGTTCGTTTATTGGCATCTTGTTTGCTTATCCCTTTGGAATTTAAAAAGACCTGCTTCAGTGAGTTTGGCTATCTGGCTGAGTTCATCTTTGATGAGTTTCACCTCTCTGACTGTGCTTATTGGAGATGTTTAGTTCTGCTGCTTGGAATTAGGAACTGTGTTGGCTTAGTAGCAGCTTGTTGTTTTTGCCTTTGACTTCCAGAACAAGCATACGTGTGTTTGGGAGGTGTTTAGTCCTGCTGTTTGGCATCAGGAGCTGTGCTGGTTTAGTAGCATTATTCAGCCACACTCATTTATTTCAGGCAGGATAAAAAGAATGACTTTTGTTATAAGTCTTCACAACTAACTCATGATGGTAACTTAAGAGAATATGGTATTGCTTCAATTCTTGATATTAAGATGGTGACTCTTCCCTTCTATCCACCTTATTTTTACTCTGTTTCAGTCATTCAATATGTATGAGGTCAGAGGATGTTTGATAATGCTGTTTGTCTGAATATATATGGATTTATATTCTTTAAATATTACTGAATACTCTATTATTGTACTTTAATAGCTTAGTGTTGCACTTTTTTTCTATATGGTTACTCTGCCACATGTATTCTTTCCATGGTGACAGTGAGAGGTAATCTTTTTCTGTAATTAGATTAATGAGAGATTCCTTCTTCTATGGCTCTATCCATTTAGTAACTAGTCATGGTGGGATCAGATTTGTTTATGGAGTAAGGAATTACACTTCAGATGTTGAACCTAGGGTGCATTGGTGGGTTGATTGTTAAGTGACTAAGTAAAACTAAGATACTAGCAGGAGGATACTAAATAGCGTGAGGTTACTGTTGGTGCCCTGAAAAAAAGGCAGTACTGGAGCTGTGGATGGTACATGGACAAGTTATTGACAGACAATTTGAAGGTTATGAAGAGTAATAAATAATTCACATTTTGTGGATGATGGGCTCTAAAATGACAGTGAAATGATTCAATAAAGGTTCTTGGAATTTTATGAGAAACTGTACTAATCCTGACCTAAAGCTCAGAGACAGGAAAGCTGACTAGCCCTTTTTTAGAGGGGTTACCTGTTATCAGAAATGATAACACGTTAGAGCTGAAAGGTCCTATTCTCGAAGTAAACTCTTTGTAGTTCTTAGGGGACCAAAGGAGAAGAGATCAACTGGCAGTGATAGTTTTAGCTATTGATCTGCACAAATGTTTTAAGGCCTTACTTAATTCTGAAGCTTATAGATATATATGGTATATCCTTTGTGGCAAGGTGTTGTCTTCCTTTCACCAGTGATACAATGGTCAAATTACTTCCTAAACTTGTGTTTTACAAGGTGATCCCAAATATTTTATGCCCAATATCCCAGATCTTGGTCAGAGTTTTGCTTGATAGGTTGGTGAATTTTTTTGCATAAGCTCATTTCACTAGTCCAGGTTGGTGTGCAGAAAAGTCAGCAAACTGCTAACCATTGCTGGTGTTTAGTTATTTCTTTTCAGGTGGTAAGTTCCATTCCTTCTCCAGCAATGTCACTCAGACTAGATAAATATAAATCCTTTGAACAATTTGAATTGAACTTCTTATTCAAGATGCCTGTCACTAATAGATTTGGTCCTAATTTTAAAATGTATACTGAGGTCTTCTAATGATACATCATAGCTATGCTTGTAACTAATAAACACTAATTCCCTCATTTAAAACAAGAAGCAACACTCTTTGAGGAATACCCTTTATTCCCACTATTATTCTCCTTGGCCATTCAGCTCCTTCCAGAGTTTAACAGATAGTTTTTGCAGAGCAGAAAGCAAATGTACAAGTTTGACTAACATGTGCACTGCATTTTGTAGATGACTGCCCCATGGTGTTGAGGAGTCCTATAGCATTTTCAAGATTAAGATCATAGTCATGACTCTGTGTGATTTCTTTTTTTTTTTGGTGGTGGGGGGGGGGGCAGACTATGCATTAACAAGGCCAACACAGTTAATGTAAAGCTTAAAGAAGCATTGATTGTTGGAGACTTTCCTTTCAATCTAACTGAGAGTAACCAAAAGTAAATAGAGTTCATGATAACGTTCACAATGGCAACAGTAGAGATAATTGCATTGTACTATATTTTGAGGTGAGCTACTTACATGACTCTTGGGCTAAACTCCACTTATCCTTGAACGGATTAGTAACTTTTACAAGAATGATGATTCAACTGTGAATTCCTTATTGCTTTAATCAATTACATGGACACTAACACTTGAATGGTGAACAAGTTGCAGATCGGGATGATGGACTACATCTGGGACTGAACAAAGGCTATAGTCAGCACTACCAAATAGTACAGTACTTCATCCAGAAAAAGTGAAGGTGGTGTAATGGCATCTCTCATATTTTAGCTAGTATGCTTTCTCTTTGCACTAGGGTATAGTATACAGAAGTACAAAATATGAGTGTATGCCATGAACTGAAGCATTAAGAGAGCTTCTGGGAGTCATTTCATTTCCATGGTGTTGTCATAAAGAAGAATAGGCATGGCCAGTACTGGTACACTTTTAGGACAGTCTTTTCTACTTGAAGATTAGCTGAGCAAAAGTGTGGATGATGGTGTTTTTTAGATCCGTTCACCCTACTTGTTCATGTCTTATTTGGGCAGCTACTCTAGGTTTGGATGCATGATGATCTTTCTGGAAGATGTGTAAATGACTTACTTAATGATGGAAGAGAATATTAACTTATCACATTTCTTTTTTTTACTTCAAACACCACAAATGCAGAATTAGGAACTTGGAGCAATGCTATCTCTGTGTACAACTGGATGACATAGGTTCATAGGTTCATAGGTTCATACTAGGCTATCTGCCCTAGGGCATTTATAAGCCTAGCCAGAGTGTGTTTGGCTTTCGCCACCCATTTTAAATTAATTTTGCTATGCCTTTTTTTGAGGTTAGTATACTGTGCCTCTGTCTAACAGTGACACAGAAGTGATAGCCGGGGTAAACCTACGGTCTCCCATCCACTCATCAAGATTCCTCTTGAAGAGAGTCAATGTGGGACTCTGCCTAACCTGGACTGGGATTTTATTCCAGAGTGAAGGGAGCCTCTGGGTTATGAATCTGTCCCTCCAGCATGTCCTATTTATTTCAGTGCTGAGGTTCAAGTCTCTCGAGCGATTAGCTCGATGGGATTTGGATTTTCTGAGGTGCAGCATGTCCATTAATTCTGGGTTGGACATGGCTTTATACGTCAGGCACAGATCGCCTCTGAGCAGGCGGTATGCCACTGAGTAGAGCTGGAGTTTCTTTAACCGGGCAGCATATGGCATCTGTTTGAGCCCTTTGATCCTCTTGGTGAGGTACTTTTGGGGTCTTTCCAGTTGCTGCAGGTGTCTGGTAAGGTACATCCCAAAGGGGCATTGTACTCAATTATGGGCCTGATGAGGGATGAGTAAAGAGGTACGATGACCTCCCTGATCTAGATGTGAATCCCTTCATGATTAGGTGAGCTATATAAAATGTTTTTCTAACCACTTTGGCCACGTGGTTGTCAAATGAGAGATTGCTATCAACTTGGGTCCCCAGGTCCCTAATGACTTCTTCTGTACTTAATGGATTACCACCTATGTGGTAATTTGTGGCACTTTGTTTTGCCAAAGGGGATGACTATACACTTTTTGGCGTTTAGCTTGAGGCCATGGCTCTGGCACAAGTTGTCTGTTTCTATGAGGCCCTTTTGGAGGATGCTTGTGTCGGCTGGAGAGTTGATTATGGCACCCAGTTTGCAGTCATCTGTGAACTTGGTCAGCCACAGTCCTTCCGTGTTGGCCTGTACCACCGAGAAATATATACCGAACAAGAGAGGTCCCAGGACTGAGCCTTGTGGGACGCTACTTGTAACTGGTTTGAGTCTGACATGGCTCCAGCAATTCTAACCATGTGGGTTCTGTCCTTGAGCCAGTTTGCAACCCATCTAGTGACATAGGGGTTTATATTTAAGCTGGTGAGCTTATCTATAATGCCCGTGGGGTATTGTATCGAAGGCTTTTGCGAGGTCCAGGTAGGCTGTGTGGACCACCTTCCCTCGTCAATGGCTTTGGTGACTGTTTCAAAGAAATCGACCAGGTTTAAGAGGCAGGATCTGCCCTTAACAAAGCCAAACTGGGTAGGATCCAGTGTCTGTAGGTCCCCAATATCTTTATTTATGAGGTCCATGATGATCCTTTCCATAGCTTTGCAGACCAAGCTAGTCAGGCTTATGGGGCGATAGTTTCCAGGATCCGTTGAGGCACCACCTTTGTGGAGAGGGACCACTGTTGCTGTATGCCACTCTTTGGGTACATATCCTGTAGTAAGGCTAAGATTGAACAGTAGTTTTATGTTTGGGTTTAGCTCTTCTTGGAGTTCATGTAGGACGTAGCCCGGACACCATCTGGTCCCATTGATGCTGTGTTTTTTGCTTTGGAGAGGGCGGCTCTTACCTGAGCATCTGAGATGTCAGGGGGGCAGCACTCTGTTGGGATAGATATTTGTCCTTTTGGTGGGGAGAGGGGAGAAGTTTGCACTGAACCTGTCAGCTAGGATGTTGGCAATGTCTGTGGGCTCGGTGTATTTTTTGTCATTTTGGACTAATTCTGAGCATATCTGGGAATTCCCACCCAGGTTCCTAACATAACTAAAGAAAGCCTTGTGATTATCCTTAGTGTCCTGTGCAATTTTTCTCTCGAAGCTGGCCTTAGACGATTTTATGAGTGCCCGTAGTTTTTGCTAATACTGATCAGAGATGCCTTCCCTTTTGGGATTTTGCTCTATCATGTAGTAGCTTCCTCCTTCTATTGTATAGTTTGTTTATGGTTGGGGTCCACCAGACAGGACGTCTGCCTTTGGAGGATTGGGTCTTGGTTTTATTTGGGATTGCATGATCCATGCATTCCTGAAGGTGTTCATAGAATGCGTTTATAAAGGATTCTGCGGTCTGGGCCGTATTTTCCACAGGCCCGCGGGCTTTGAAGGATTTCGCCTCAGTTTTGAGGCGTGTGAAATTTGCTTTAGAGAAGTTTTTCACTGTGGTTTTCTGGGCAGGGGGTGGGGTCGGGATGTGAATATCCAGTGAGATTAGTTTATGGTCTGATCTTACCAGTGAGGGATACACTTCTGGTCTGGAGCATAGTGTCCCCATGTTGGTGATGATCAGGTCCAGTATGTTTTCCCCTCTTGTGGGAGTGGTAACAAGTTGTTCCATAGCATTTGAGTTTATAAATTCTAGGAACCTTTGAGCTAGGGTGTTGGAGCTGGAGTAATGCTCCCAGTCTATGTTTGGGTAGTTGAAGTCACCCGATATAATGGTGTTTGGAGAGACCTTCATATTTTCCAGTATTCTCAGGAAGGCCAAGTGGGGTTCCTGTGTTTGGGAGGGTGGTCTGTAGCAGGCTATAAACTGGAAGGCAGTTTTACCCACAGTTAGTTGCACATGGATGGTCTCTGATGCTTCATGCTGTGCCACCAACCTGGAGGTGTGGGTATCTTTGACAAATATTGATACTCCCCCTCCTTTTGTGGTTTGGTCCAAGTTTTGGGGCCGAAAAGCATGGTATGAGGTATAACCTGGTAGTGCTGGGGTGCTCTCGGGAGCCTTGAACCAGGTTTCTGTTACTGCACAGATATCGATGTTCTCCATGCTAAGGAGAGTTTGAGTGTGTGTGCATCTTGAGGTTTAGACTTCTGGCGTTGAGTAGCATTACTCTTAGTTTCTTATCCCTTGTGATACCTATGGAGGTGGGTTTGTCTTTTGAGCCTTGCCTAAAAAAGGCACTATGGGGGTAGCAAGAGCCTTTGCCAATATCCGAAAGCCCAGGGGTGACAGGTGCAAGCCGTCCCTAGCGAAGCATCGTGGCTTGTCGAGCATGTCATCCCAGGCTGACAGGCATTGGATCCCCTTTGAATGACACCAACACTTAAGCCAATTGTTGAAATTGATCATCTTGTCTTCATATTGTGGCATCATTCTTGGTGAGGGTAAGATGCTACTCAAGGTCAGGGTCATACCGGCCTGGGCTACATGCTCAGAGAGCTCCTCTATGTCTCTTTTCATGTAGCCCAGGGAGGTACATCTCAGGTCATTCACACCAGCATGGACAATGACTGAGTCATATTTGTACTTGCCTTGGAGTGACCTGAGTGCTTGTGTTATGTGGCGGATCCTAGAGCCCGACAGGCAGCTCACCGTGACCTTCTCCTTGTTCAGTCTGGTGAGCGGGACGTCAGTGTGCCTGACGATAGAGTCACCTATTACAAGTGTATCAGGTGTGTTGTTTAGCCTTAAGGGCTGTGACTGTTCGGCACACTGGCTTTGTGAGCTATGTGTTGCACATGTTTTGTTTTGGGGTAGCGGTTGCTTGGGTGTCTGCTTCGGAGGTCTCAGCTGCTTAGGCATATTTTTATTTAGAGCCTCCGAGTATGTTTTTGTGTGTTTATGTGTTTGGTTTGTTGTCGTGGTAGGTCTATGTGAGACTGGAATTGTAGTGAGTGTGGTTTCCTTCTCCTCCTGACTGGTTACGCCAGTACTGAGTTGAGAGAGCTTAGCTTCCAGTTTGGCTATATGGTTGCATCTCTCACATGTGTTGGAATTTGTTGGGAGGAGGAGAGGGTTGTCTGTGTACATGAGGCAGTTGTAACATTGCCTCAAGATTCCCAGATTCACCAGCTGGACCGGAGAGGAGATTGACAACTGACCTTTGGACATGCTAGAATAGTATTGGGAATTCCTTTATAATTGAAAAAAGGGCCAATGGGGAACAAGGTACTCAAGGGGAGTTTGTGAGGGTGTAGTGCTTTTAATTTTTAGAGCTGACTTATATAATTGCTTTAGTGAGCAAGTGCCAGGTAACTTAAATGCAATGTGTTACAGGTAACTTAAATGCAAAATGACAAACAGTAACTTTCTTTCAAGTGAAACAAGGAAATAAGTACAGTAAGCAATGCAGATATCACTAGGGATCCACAGAAGTGCTAAAAGGCCGTTTTAGGTGGAATTAGCGTTTCAGGGAAATAAACAAACAACAAGCATACAAATAAAGCTAGATTCAGCAGGCCTGGATCTAGTCTATGCTACAGCAAACAAGTTGTACCAATTTCAGTAAGAAACAGTTAGAATATGCAGGCACTATAAGCCTCTAACCAGAAATTCCCTGCTCAGAAGGGCAGAGTCCAGCCTCTCCTCCCACAAGAGTGCAGACCGCAATCCTTCTTAACGTAAAATAACTGGCCTGAAGCCCAAGTGCTTAAACCAGAACTAATACACTTTTAGAATAACAGACACTGAGCTCTCAATCAGCAGTTCCCAACTTAGAAGGATGTAAGCTACCTGTCCTGCCACCACAGTGCAGGCCACAAACCTTCCTAATGTAAAACAACTGGTCTGAAGCCCAAGTGCTTAATCCAAAAGACTTAGAAATGATAGCTACACTTTAATCAAGTTACTACCAGCAGTAATAAATACAACTGAATACTTTAAAGAATGCCTGGATTAGTGCTCAAGTTATACAAACAAAGCTAGATTCAGCAGGCCTGGATCTAGTCTATGCTACAGCAAACGAGGTGTACCAATTTCAGTAAGAAGCAGTTCAAATATATAGGCACTATAAGCTTTAACTAGAAATTCCCAGCTCAGAAGGACAGAGTCCAGCCTCTCCTCCCACAAGAGTGCAGAACACGAACCCTCTTAATGTAAAATAACTGGCCTCAAGCCCAAGTGCTTAAACCAGAATTAATACACTTTTAGAATAACAGACACTGAGCCCTCAATCAGCAGTTCCCAACTTAGAAGGATGTAAGCTACCTGTTCTGCCACTACAGTGCAGACCACAAACCTTCCTAATGTAAAACTGATCTGAAGCCCAGGTGCTTAAACTAAAAGGCTTACAATGAGTTACACCAAGCAGTAATAAATACAAATGAGTACTTTTAAGATGACGCAAAAGCAAAATAATGTAGGAAAAAACACAAATACAGTAAAAGCAGATAATTTTTTTTTTTTTTTTTTTGGAAAGAGAGAAAGGAAAGAGAGAAATGAGTAGCAGAAACTAAGCTGATTAGCCTTCTCAAATGCTCTCCCTGTACTGGGAAGAATGAGGTAATGACACTAGACTGGGAGGAGGGTCCCAGATCAAATTTACACTAGGGGCGGGCAACTGCAAAGCCACCAACTATAAAAACAATATACCAACAGGGAGGGAGGGTGGGAAACAAACTGCAGAAATGTTACTCACAGCTGAAAAGCAGCAGTGTGCCTTTAAATGAAAGTTTTAAACAGCTAAAGGAGCCACTAGAAAAAAGAGTTTAACTGCAACAAGTTATCCTAAACAAACAATCCAACAGATGCTTAATAAGAGTGGACAATTTCCAGTTACTACCTCACACACAGTGAAACTAGCTAGAAAAAATACACAGTACACAAAGTGCTATAAACAACAAAGAAATAAAGAACAAAATAAACAAAAAACAGGATACTTAATGTTATATATTATAGCTCCGAGTTTGCTGAGTGTCCTTCCTTCGATCAGCTCACTGTAAAATCAGAAACTACAATTCCTAGATTTCAGTAAGTGGACTGTAATCCACTGAAGTAAAAAAAAAATATATATATAAATATATATATATATACATATATATATATATATATATATATATATATAGCTATCTATTTCTACCTGTCTATTTCTATCTATATACATGGATCTACTTTCAATGAACAAAAGTATAAGCCACCGAATTTTACTCACCTGATCTCCATTCACCGAAACTCCATTTAAACAAAGCAACAAACTGCTGAATTCCTTTCACAGGGAAAGGAACCACTTGACCACCATGGTGAACTGTGCCCTCTCCCTCTGTAGTGTGATCTCAGAGTTAATATATTTAAGTAGGGGAGTGTTAGGGGCAAAGGCCTCCAGTTTGGTGGGCTGAGTTGCTTTCCATTGTGTTTTGTTTGCATGGTGGTCAAGTGGTTCCTTTCCCTGTGAAAGGAATTCGGCAGTTCATTGCATTGTTTAACTGGAGTTTTGGTGGATGAATATCCAGTGAGTAAAATTCAGTGGACTGTACTTTCATGCATTGAAAGTAGAGACATATATATATATATATATATATATATATATATATATATATATATGTGTGTGTGTGTGTGTGTGATTTATTGCAACTTAATGTGGATTTACTATGAACATCATGTCTCCCTTAGTCAATACTCAATTGTAATGACTGTACTTGACAAAATTGTAAAGGTGGCAAATTGCTGTATAAATTAATATAAGACATGAATAATGGAAATGCTTTTGCATGGCAGTTGTGCTCTTCCTACACTCTTTGTTCTGCCTGTCCATAAACCTTCTGTCTCTATATATACTGACTCAAAAGTTACACAGACTTGGGAGAAAAGGGAAAAGCATAAAGCAACCTCACCTTTAACCTTTTATTTTTGTTGTTATTTTTTTGAGTGATGTGACATCAGAGCACAATACCTCCTGTGACAAACCTGGATACAAAGTGCTAAAATAATAACAGCATGCAAAAGTTATTTTACAAAAATGATATTCTAAAATTTACTTAAAGAGTATCTGATAATGGTCTTCTCCTTCTCTGCATAAATACCTAATTACAATATGCACATATATACATTCACTATCAGGATGTAAACAAAAGAAAAACATGTAGTGTAATTTCCACTTTCAGATACTTCTTGGCTCTGATCCTTGGTTATGGCTAAAAAGGGCTTCAGGACCTGATCATTTAGCTGATTAAGATACATACAAACAAACAGGCAAGTAAAGGTATATTCATTTGCCTTAATAAAAGTAACAACACTTTCAGAGTCATAAGTATATAACAGTAAAAAACATAATTCAAAATGTTGCACAGCCTTTGCATTCATCATCATATACTGCGACTATTGGGTAATGTCCATCCTTCCATGGACATATCCTGAACCTTCAAAAATATACATAATAACCACAGCACTAAAAAGCTTATAGTATTTCCCTGAGCAATATGTCCTGGCCTACAATAATGGCATTTTGTACCTGTTTTTTGCTTCTGGATTCTACATCCTAGTTTCTGCTATGAAAGTATCCACTTAGTTCCCATATCAATACTGAGAGCCACATACTATTTAATATTTTGCACTTTTATTAACAAAGGTGACCTTCAGTGATCCCAAGGACTGAATTTCTGTAATTTTCTTTTACAGCTGACATTAACTAAATTCATTTTTCAGTATTATTAGTCAACACATTATGACATGCATGCAGCTTCTGCCAGACAAAGAACCAATTGTAGCTCTGGTTACTGTTAACTGTTACATCCGGTCTTACTTTCAACAACTAACTATGTAACCCTGTCAAACAGTCATAACAATTTGGTTTACCCTAATTAACCATTGCTTCCACAAAGTTGTGTTTAAACCCTTTTAACAAACAGGTAAATACAGAGAGCTTAGATCTTTTGCTGGGTTTAGATAGTTGCCCACATTATGCTACCACAAATAGTAAAATACCTTGCTTTATCTAGGCTCAATTATAATAAAATAAAAAAGCCTCTACTTAGATATGGCTAAAACTATTCTGAGAAGAGAGAGTGAGAGTTTCCCCTCGGATCACATAGTGTGACAGCCATCCAACTAGACATTGCAGCACTTGCTGGTCTCACTGGCACCTTGGCAATAACAGTGTATTTTTTATGGATGGCTTAATCCCTCTATTGAGTAGCAATATGGGCACCAACACCAATGCAGGAACTGCCTATGTCCCTATGTCAGTCTGTGTGCATTTCTTCATTTGACCAACAGGAGCTACCATCACCAGCTTTAGTGGTCACACTCATGTTACCACTGCCTCAGCCTCCCACACGCTTTTGATACCATCCCGGCCCTCTGGAAGTGATCATGTTAGGACCTGTCGCTTGGTCCAGCCAAGGCCTGCTACCTTAACCTCCAGGTGGGCATACACTTCCTTTTCTCTGGATCTCTGAAAGTACTTTTGCACAGACAGTGTTGTAGATCTATGGAATGAGCATCTAGAATGGGTGATGGAGATGAAATCCACTGGAAGAATCCGGAAGATATGAGACTAGTAGGAAAAAGGGGGAATTAGGAATGGAGTGAGTTGAATGTTAAATGTAACACAGGCTTTTTGACTCCCTCTTCCATCAAGCAAATGTAATGCAATATCAGATGAATGTTTGTGGTAATGAAGGCCTTCTGCATCTAAACGAATTGCAACCAAGCCAGGAGCAAACTTGGTATGAGGTACTTCATTCTTCATCCATAGATACATCACAATTGCTATTTGAAACAGTAAAAATATCATTTCTCATCCCTTTAATTCAAATATTCATTTTCTGCAGGGGAGATGATTGCTTTTATTAATTTATTTATGAATGTATGTAATGATTTGTTTGTGTTGTTTATCAAAATAATCAGACTAGTCATTCCTCACTTTCAGCAGTGATGCAGGAAGACAAGGTTTGCATATTAGATATGAAAAAAATATCATTATCATTATATGGTGCAATTTAAGTAGGTCAAAGTGTTTAAGTTGACAGCATATGTTGAAGAAATATGATAACATGACTGATATGCATTCAAGAGACTTGAAATATATCCAATTGAAAATGCGGGGTATATTTTATTTGTACTAAGAGAACATGCATCCATAAGATACATGCATACAGGCATATAAAAATATATACATGCATAACATACATGCATTTATATATATATATATATATATATATATATATATATATATATATATATATATATATATATATATATGGGTCACCTTCAGATGCCCGACAACGAAACGTTTGACACGGAATCCGGGCGAAAACACCGACAACGCAGATGACCGACAAGGTGAGAACCCGGACTCGGTAAGTGTGCGTCGAGTGAGGATTTAGTGTTAGGGGGCGGACAGGTAAGTGTGCGATAGTGAGGACTGTGGGTTTAGGGGTGGGTTAAGTGAGTTAGGGTTAGGGTGCAGGTAGGGTGCGTGTGGGATAGTGGGGGACTGTGGGTTTAGGGGTGGGCTAAGTGAGTTAGGGTTAGGGTGCAGGTAGGGTGAGTGTGCGGTAGTGTCGGACCTTGGGGTTAGGGGTGGGTAAGTGAGTTAGGGTTTGGGTGCAGGTAGGGTGAGTGTGCAGTGTGTCGGATCTTGGGGTTAGGGGTGGGTAAGTGAGTTAGGGTTAGGGTGCAGGTAGGGTAAGTGCGGTAGTGTCGGACCTTAGGGTTAGGGTTTGGGTTAGGGATAGTGGATATGTTATGTAGTGTACTGTGTTGTTTACGTGTAGTGTGTTGGTGTAATGGTTTTCGGTGTTTTGCGTTGTCGGTATTTTTGTTGTCGGTCTTTTGGTGTCGGTGATTAGTGTGTCGTGTGACGCGATTTTCGAGGATATAAAGGTGATCCATATATATATATATATATATATATATATATATATGTGTGTCTGTGTGTGTGTGTGTGTGTGTGTGTACGGACAGAGAGAGATTGCATACTATATATAGGTCTATCTTTATATGGCTATATGTATAACTGGATTCATTTCAGAAGCTCGAAATATTGAAATCTCGAATTTCAGTATCTTGAGCCCAAGAAGTCAAATCCACAAAACAACAAAAAGTAAAAACCACGAAATTCAAAACCTTGAATACCGGAAGTTTTGAATTTCATGGTTTTACTACACACACACACACACACACACACACACACACACACACACACACACACACACACACACACACACACACACACACACACACATGCACATACACAAAATCATCACTGTACTACATGAAAGCAGGGGGGCAAGCCACCCTGCACCCCCCATGGGGGGCTGCGCTCCCCACACACCCCCTACTTAAATATTCTCACTCCAAGGTTGCACTACATACAAACACACACAAAACACCACCACACAAGCTAATTTCTCTTCGCGCACACACACACACACACACACACACACACACACACACACACACACACACACACACACACACATCACAGCAACAAAACACACTGACACACATCACAGCCCCTACCCAAATCCCTAAACACACACACACACCACACTTACCTGAATATATGAACATAGTGGAACTTTAGAAGCGCGAAATTCAAAACCACCGGTATTCGAGGTTTTGAATTTTGCGCTTCTAAACTTTCACTATTATGTGGATTCGGCTTCTTGGGCTCGAAATACTGAAATTTGGCATTTCAGTATTTCGAGCTTCTGAAGGGAACCCATATAACTATATGCATGTGCATAGGTCTATCTATATATGAATATATTTATAAGTATATGCATATGTGTGTGTCTGTTTGTGTTCTATAGATATATATATATATATATATATATATATATATATATATATATATATATATATATATATATATAAATAAATACATATGGTTTCCCTATTATGAGATGATTTTAGCTAGGATCGACCCATTGTCAGTCAATTTTGTTGACTATACAGATGGTCGACAGCTCTGTGACAACATGCAATCCACAGGATTGGGAAATATGCCCTTTCTCCAGGGATTGTGTGACCTCAGAGTTGGAGAGAATAGCTAGCAGGGATGTGGAGTATCCTTCATAAACATTGTTTTATTAATCTTATTTCCAGTGATTAGTCTCAGAGCATGCACAGTAGTATGTCAATGTGTATTTGTCAAAATAAGTCTATCAATCTTAGTGACATCAATGTAGCAGACATTTGGCTGTTGCTAATACAGCCATATATATATATATATATATATATATATATATATATATATATATATATATATATATATATATATATATATAGGTCCACTACATAATCTCAAAATTTTGAAATACTGAATTTCAAAATCTTGAGACTATATAGCCAAAAGCCCTAAATACCGAAAGACCAGAAGCGCGAAATTCAAAATCCCGATGTACAGCGATATTGAAGTAGCACTTCTGGTGTTGTGATTGGTGGATGGATAGGTGGAATTCAGGTAAGTATCTATGTGTAAATGTGTAGGTTAGGAGCTTTTGTGTGTGTTAGTGTGTGTTGTGACTGTGATGTGTGTGTGTGTGTGTGTGTGTGTGAGGGACTGTAAAATGTGTGGGTGTGAGTTTCCCTTGTGTGTGTCTGTTTGTGCGATCTCAGAGTTAGTATATTTAAGCAGTGGGGATGTGGGGGTGCAGGGTTGCTTGCCCCCCTGCTTATCTGTAGTGTAGGATGATATGTTTGATTGTGGGGTGAAGTTGTGTGTATGTGTATGTATGTGCTGTATGTGTGTTGTATGTTCGGGATTTAGAATTTCGCGCTTCTGGTCTTTCGGCATCTAGAGCTTTCGGCTATATAGTCTTGAGATTTTGAAATTCGGTATTTCAAACTTTTGAGATTATGTAGTGAACCCATACATATATATATATATATATATATATATATATATATATATATATATATATATAGTAGCAACTGTCAAAAGGCTGCAATATCTATGTTGCCAGTGTTGACGCACTTATATCGACAAAGACTGACACACTACTGTGCATGCTCCATGGCTAATTTTCAATCATGTAATTAATAAAGCAAATTTTTTTCAGGGACAACCCCCCCCCCCCTGCTCCCCTACACCCTCTGGTACTTATTTAATTCTACTCAAAGATCAGACAATTCCTGGAGAAAGGGCATGCTCCCCAACCCCAGGGATTGTCTATTCTTGCACAACTGTCAGGTATCAGTTTAGTCGACTGAAGTATGTCAATATAGTTGCCTATATTAGTAAAAATCGATCCATATTAGGGAAACTATATATCTATATATCTATATCTATATATCCATCCATCCATGACCTGCTTTTTCTCTTTTTTTAAATATGGGATCAGGCTATATCATCAACAGTGACCATCATCTTGAGCCAAAGTTCACACTACTGAGTGTCTAGTCTCACTATAGTTGTTACAGCTGAAATTTAAATGCAGCTGGAATACAGCCTGGAAATCTGTATTTGAGCAAAACAAATGCAATGAGGTTGATGTTGCTGAACAATATACACACTCTCAAAGGAAATAAATGTGCAAAACATTGCCAATGTTTCATAAAATAACCACAAAATACAATCATGATGGAAAAAGAAGTTTGCATATAATAAGGAAATGAACATCAGAATCAAATGGAGAGCCATATATGACTTTAATTGCACGTAAACTATAACGTAACTTATTTGTCCTAGTATAGAATGATTCCTCAGTGATATTTTGCAAGATGAATATTGGCCAATGTATGTCTCAAAAATGATACCTTAAAATGAAATTCAGAAAAATATAAAGGCAAAGTAGATTAATTCCAATAACATCTAAATGATGAAACTAGTAACTAAATCCTTAAACTCCATAAAACAAAATCAACTGGGTGATAAAAAAGTGCCCACAGGTAAGAAAGGTCTCCACTGATAAGAAAAAAAGAATAATTCCCATGACAATAAGAAATTATACCAGTTCATAAGCTATGAAATTGCATTCTAGTAACAGAAAGTAACAACCAGTTTCTGAAGATTTTAATGAACAGTGCAGCTCTGCAGCCAAAGTAGGTAATCTTCCAATTAAAAAAACAAAACAAAAAAAAAAAAAACACTACAGCAGTAAAATGGCATAACCTCTCCCAGTGTGATCTGTTGGCTAGAAATGTGGGTAAAAGAAACACAAACAAATGAAGTTCCAGGCAGATTCACATAGTTGTGACTAGTCTATTCGGTTATTCATCACAACTATGTCACAGTGTGAAAGTACAAAATTAAAAGCAGGCAAATGGATCTCGAAGACGTGCACAGCAAATCAACCAGATTAAAACAAGTTACAAGGGCAAACAGGCATTAGTCCTGAGAGATCACAAAATGTAAAGTTGGGAATTATCATATTCTGATTAAACAAAAAGATTACAGAATAATAAAAAAAATATTTGAATCAAACAACAACAGGGATACTTCGGCAGTTAAAAATAATTGTGACATGTAGAAAAAAATGAAACTTTAACAGAAAACTTAAAAACAATTGTTTGGTTAGCAGTTTTGTCATTAAAGATTGTGGTTTTAACAAATGATCAGAAGCCAGCCAATCATTTTTGTGAGTTGTGTTTGATTTTGCAAAAGCCCGACTGGGAAGTCTTTGTTCCATAATGCAGAAAGTTGAAAGTTAAATAACGTTCAGAAGCAAGAAAATTGGCAGTGCTTGGTAGAAAAAGAGCCAGATACCACTGAGAGTGCAACGCTTTAATAAAAAGAAACGGTGGTGCACACTTCTCAGCTCTAGCAATTGTTTCATTATTTTCTGCTCCTACGTCGTTTTATCTTTGATGAAGAAGTATTGATGAACGTGAAAGTGACAGGCTCCATTTCTAAAGAAGTCATATTGCTTTTGATTTCATGTTCTCTTCAAACCATTATTACTAACATCGGGTAATAACTAATTCCCCACACTTCCCTTTAAAAACTGTTTTCCCACATTTCTTATTTCATATACATTTTCATGCATAATGTTAATATTTGTTTTTGCATCGTGTTTCCTTTCATACATTTTAGTCAAGCTTGAAGAATATAAGAGATCCATGATTTGTCCATCTCATTTTCAAACTCTGGTACTTAGAAAATATAAAAAAGCATTAACACTCAAATCACCAAATACATTTTTCTAAGTTACTGCAAGAAATGTAGTGATTGTAGTAAAAACCTCCTGGAACACTTGTGGTATATAAACTCCAGATCACAAAACTTGTGGATGAAATGGGGGAGATGCAACCATGTCTGGGAAATGCTGTATTATAATAATTGTGTCTTTTATAGTTGCTTTATTATAACAACTGTATTTTCAAGATCAGAAAGGATATTTATGGAAAGATGTTATCAAAGATAATTGCTGATAGAAATGTAAATATTTACTGCCATAGGAGTTTTGTGTGTCAAAGGCATCCTTGGATAACTTGCAAGAATAGCAATCAACTCTCTGATTCCATGGGAAAAATGCTGAATCACAAAAGAAGTGGGTGAATTTACAGCTGTTAGCAAGTCATGTTTAAATACAAAGAGATGTCCAGGAAACACATATCTGTACGCTTGGATTTGAAATATGCAGCCTCAGTTCATTGCCTTTCTTAAATCCTGAGGAGAAGATCTGGTTATAAAATCCACAGCTCTTGGCTACAGCTGATAGAACATCATATTCTTCTGTTCTTCTAGTAGTTTGGGATTTTAATATCCACAACAACCCCTGTGACAAAAAAGGTAAATGTCCGTGAGACACAGAGGTAGGGGACGGGTGGCAGCTATTTTGAAAATTAATTTCAGGAAGCATAGAATGCCTCAATATACCATTACAGAAATGCAAATCTTTTACTATAAACATAGAATATTTTATTTGGTATGAACAGCTGTCACTACATTTTTGAGGGCTGAAGGCACTCAGTCCATACTGTTCATATTCCTGAGTATACTCTAAGAAAATGAATATCTTCAAGATACACAAACACACACACACATACACACACACACACACACACGCACACACGCACACACACACACACACACACACACACACACACACACACACACACACACACACACACACACACACACATGCCATTGTGACAGACTGCTTACATGGGCTGTATTATTTATTGGGCTAATAAATAGTAAACTATTGCAATCCATCGGTTAACATTAATGTAGTCTTTGTAAAAAGTCTGTAATAGCTTAATAATTTAGAAATGCTAATTATCAAATTAATAAAAAACAATATTTAAACTTGAGAATATTCTATGAGCATGGTAAATAACTCTATAAACTGTTATACATATGCATGTCTATTGACAAATTCACTCAACTACTACATAAAACAACAAGCCCTTTATTACCTAAAATGTGGTTTAAGGAGTCAATTTTTCCAATATTTCAAGGAACTGAATCCTGATACAGTCCAATATTTCTAGGTACTTTAACAAACTACTACTGCATGAAGAATATACATTACAGGGCCTGAATAGTTTAAGGCAGGCCAGAAATGTATAAATATATTGCCACATATGTCTCCTAGCTTTATAATGAACAATTGTTTTACTTGTTTTGGTTAACTTACTTTTGTTAATCTGGGCTGAGAATAAAATAAAATACATATTTTGTAACCCCAAACAAATGCGCTGAATGGACTGTCTTTCACTTTATTTATTTAGTTTTCAAAACAGCTATAGTAGTAGTAGTATTTTAAGGAAAACAAATCCTTCTTAGAAGCAGTATGACTTAAGCGAATATATCATGTTGCTGGAACATATCTTATAGCTCTTGATTTGCTGGACGATGTACTAACACCTTTGAGTACTCATTTATCCCAGACCAGCTGACCCTTATAATGAAATGTGGCATAAGGACATTTAATTCCTGTACCTACGGGAATTCTTTATATGCTGCTTCAGCAGAGTTACAGCACAATCAGGCTGATTTTAAATGAACTCTTTGTGGCTTGTAAATGAATTAAGTAGCTTGGGAATGGGTTTTATGCTGACACCTTGTGTTAAAAATACATTGAAGGTTAGAACACTAAAGGAAGTTATAAAAGGAACTCAGTAAAGTAAAAAAAAAAATGCCAGCATGGTAATGCATGGGAGGGAGGTCAGAAATGTTGGTAGCTCTCTTTAAGGACACTACAGAGCTACTTAAAGGAATGCATTTCTGCTTGCAGCTATTAATACAAATCTCTTAGTTAAAGCACTTCACAAGACAAAAAGCAGAAAGGTGTCTTGCAAAATGTATGAAAGGTTGGAAGTGTAACACTTAATATAATGAATGAGTGCTAGGTAGTGTCACTCAGAGGACATTCCACCCATACATCTAATGTATTTTTCCTATTGATGCTACTAGTCATTTTAGACTTTTATGAAAATGTTATGTACTAGAGTCTGTCTTTAAATACACCCTCTGTACAACTATGTTTGTAAAATTATGTCTTACTGTGGAGCTTTTCTCCCCGGGCCTCTACTGAAAATGGACATTAATCCAGCTAGACTAGCCCGGTCAACAAATGTAAAATAAAATAAATAAAAATAAATAAATAAAGACACCCCTGGGCTTAATCAAATGGATTCATGATGTAGGCATACATGCTCCTGCACTACTTGTGTGTGTGTGTGTGTGTGTGTGTGTGTGTGTGTGTGTGTGTGTGTGTGTGTGTGTGTGTGTGTGCGTGTGTGCTATATCAGTTATCGTTGCATGAATTTTATTGCTTGATGAATTGGTGGTGTTTTCTATCACTGGTACAGTTTGTCAAATTATGTAAGAGTTCTTAAAAGCTGTTTTTTGTTTTAATTTTCATAATCACAAATGTAACCTATTGGTTTACATTTGCGATTACATTTTTATGAAGATTTTAGTGGCGATTAATCTTTCAGTATTTTATGTTTCAATCAAACTTACCAGCTATTATTCATTCTAAACTCATTTATTTAACATTTGTTTACCGGGAAAGTCCAACTTGGAATGAAGCTAATTTTCAGCGGAGGCCCGGGGAGAAGTGCTCCAGACACGTCTTTGTAATGTGGGAGGAAACCAAAGTGCACAGAAAAAACCCACACAGATGCGGAGAGGACATGCAGACTCTGCACAGAAGGCACTCCAGCCTCTAATAGAACTGGAGAACTTCTTGTTGTGAGGCGACAATGCTACTACTGCACCACTGCGCCGTTCTCATATAGATAGATAGACAGATATATGTATGTATACACACACACACACACACACACACAGACACATATATAAAGGTCAGTGCTCAGGTAATCACATCTACAAAACACAAATAACACGTATTAAAAAAGAACACCCTCAACAACAAAAAAATCAAGCAATACATATCAAAATGAAATACTGCTAGGCCACCAAGCAGTGCAAAAAGGAAAATATTTACAACACTGTCTCCCAATCACAGACATTAAATTTCCAGGAAATCATAGGGTACCTCCCAAACCCCTGCATCTCTAAATATAACCCTAAGATCATACAACATAGGCAGGTGTGTGTGTCTGTGTATAAACAAATATAGGAATATCAACTCTGTGCACTCAGTCACCTTTAAGACCCTTTTATTGCTTGAACCAAAACATCAGAATGACAAAAGTTAAGTGAACACTGTTCCTTCTCACTCATGCCTTCATCTGACTGTTAGATTCAAATTTATAATTTAAATATGAATCTAATGGTCAGATGAAGTCCTGTGTTAGGACAAAAACCCTCACCTAAATTTTCTAACTAGTATTGTTTTGAAAGAACCTTAAAGGACATTGATCCCATAGAATCTATCTTCCTATCTATTTTTTTGTTTTTTGTCTCAGATTGCCTTTAGTGCACTTTGATTGACAGGAAGCCAGCTGGCAGTGTGGAGGTCATAGCTTTATACATATGAATGTATATTGAAGAAAACTAAATGACCACTTAATTGAGATCTACAAATCTTCCTATACTTTTAATGTAGGCTAGTCAATTAAAACCCATTAACAAATTTAATCAGATGATTATGCCTCACACTTTTGCCAGCAGTCTTGACATACCAAAAGCAAACCCTTGAACAGCAAATCTGTAAATATAACTCCTTTATTTTTGTTCTCTTCCACTCCTTACTTTTCCTTTACTTACTGCTATGGTTCATATCAGTTTTCTTATCCTTTCTTTTATATTTTCCTTTAGAGGAGCTACTTAAACTGTGACTCCTGTGATATAATGTTCTATCACATACCTGTATGAAAGTCCTTCTAATATGTTACTCAGCCACTTGACTTCACTATTAACAATGAGAACTATAACTAGAATTAATGTAGTGCAATATATGTGCAACATATAACTCATTAAGTCTATCCCTTACAACGATTTGGCTATTTTCTAATGACTTATTTTGTATTTTGATTGGCCATTATGTTTTCTTTACTGTACTTTGATTGTCTTGATATGTTTACAATATGTTTTATGCATTATTTGCTTTACATTTTAATCGTTCGTCCTTGAAATTTAAATTGATTTTGTAGTCTGAATCCAGATCTTGGGTTAAAAGGGTCCAAGGACAAGAAGACCAACTAACCAAATTAGCAAACACAATAAATAAATAAAGGAACAAATGAATGTTATATTAACATTTCCGTTTATATTTCAATCTGTTGAGTAGAAAAACACCTTATTTGGTATACTCATTATTTTAAAATCTTGAGCATTACTAATCATTGTGGCAGTAATCATACTACAGATGTTAATACTTTAGCTACTTACTCAGATTGTGCAGTCCCTTTTATTCTAATCTGAAGTATGTTATCTGTATTTTTTCTACTGCTGTCTGGGTTTTAGTTATGAATGATGAGATCTGAATGAATTTGCCTAATGCTTTGTGTTAATAAATATTTAGATAAACAATATAATATGAAATATGTATAGCAATACAGCCATACTGTAAAAATTAAAACTGTAAATATAATTAATAAAATATATGAATGCAAAACAGTTCTTAACTAGCTGTACCATTTTTTTAAATATAATAAATCCTGCCATCAGCACTACACTTGTAATTCCACCGTAACAAATACATTTGTGTTTTTCAGTATGTAACTGTTGGCATCTATTTACAGTAAAAGAATTTTGGAGAAGTAGAAGTAAGATTGTGCTTTTTCTATACACTGATAAATGCAAACCCTTGAAGACGTGACAAAGATGGATGCAACTTAACCTTTAAAAAATATAAGGAAATAAATACAAGACAGAAAGACATCAGCTTTCAGAAAAGTTCTATTTTCTCCAAATGTGTCATGCTGCAAGGTTTGAATCTTTTTGGCTAAGACAGAATATTGCTATTTTTTCAAATGATAGGGTGCGCTATGCATGAAGCAATGTACCAGTGACGTCTACATGAGCATGTTTAATAAAGACTTTAAGACTGCAAGAATTCATCATAATGTGATATAAGCAATATGATGGAACGTTGCAATAAAGAGGTTTCTACTGTCCAGCTAATCAGATGATTAAGGATAATAAATGCTGAACTTGGTAGTTCTCATATAACTACAATTTCTGGTTTTCTGTGTGAATCTGGGAACATATAATTCAAAACACTATCTTCAATATGACAGAAAGAAAAGCAAGAGCATTTCTGATGCATTGTTTTAATTATTCATTTGTTTTCTGGTTTAATCCTTTTCAGTCATGACCCAGAGAACAAGGGCAATTAGGCAATTACAGTATCTAGTCAACCAACAGGTTTTTGGAGAAAACCCTTACTGTCTCAAGAAAAGCATGCAAACTCCATGCAGAGAGTTATAGGAGGACAAGTCTTTATAACAGGCACTAGACATGTAAGCAGAGATCTCAGCCGCCAGGCACTGTGCTGCATTATTTTATTTATTAATTAAACAAATATTATGCTATTCACTGCCATTTATTTAATGCCTATCCCTGCTGGATTTTGTTTTAAAGCACATTGCTACAGATAGACATAGACAGACCAATACATATTACCTGTTGTTCAACATAAAATAGTGTTATGTTCTTTGTTCTTAATAAAATGTTACTATTCACTAGTTATATTTCAAGTAATACAGCCTTGTACTTTCCCAGACTTGCCTCTTCAGAATGATTTATTTCAAATGAGCGCTACAAGACTCGAGATGATGAATTCACTGCATTTGCTAGCATTTCAAGCATTAAATTAATATTCTTAGTGCAGATCGACTACTCTGTCCTGTCATTGGGATTCATTCCCATGCTGTCATGCTGCATGCTTTAGAGCAGAATAAATCAACATGCAGAAGACAGCTTTTCATTTAAAATCCAATCAGGGACAACAAACACAGTCTAAGCAACATTTGTGACAGACAGTAGTGTGTATTGAAGAGGCAAAGCAATAATAAACAAAAACATTAACGAGCAACAAACAAGATGTTTTACTAAAGAAAATTAAGAAAATTAAACAAAATATCAATGGCATCAATCAGAGTGACAAAAATCTTTTTGAAACATAACAATATACAGAAAGTTGAATGATGAAAGATTATTTTTGCTGTTGCTTTTCTAAACAAATATTAAAATCATATATTTTACAGTCTCATTCTGCTGAAACATGGTAATTACTGGTTAAACACTCAAACTTACAAGTTCAGATTCAACACTGGCAAGCTTTTAAGTGCCTTACTTCATTGTACAAAACACTTCTGTAAGATATTGGCATTGAAAAATAGCAGTAACATCTATGGAGCACAGTAAAAATGACTGGTTCCTGTGTTTTGCTAATTAAAATTCAAGAACAACAAAACCTGCTGATGCAGAAACACATCCATGACCATGGATTACCTCTTATGCTAGAAACATGGTAATAAAATGTTATTGTCATTTTCAAATATATCTACCAAATGTGGCGAATATGTACTGGAGAGGTTGCTTATTCATAACATTTACATTTACATGTAGTTAGTCAAACATACTTAGCAAGAGTGCTTTTTTTTCAATCCTTCCTTTTTAAGTGATGATAAAACAATTATACTGCAAAAAGAAATCAGTTAAATTATAAAGTATGAAGTTAATTTGTTATTTTCCCCTTTTACAGCATGTACACATATTAAAGAACCAAGTCCTTAAAACAGGTTTCCCAGAAACTAAAAATAAATATTTATTTTATTATACATTTGTTGACTGGGAAAGTCCAACTAGGAGAGAGCCTATTTTCAGCAGAGGCCCAGGGAAAAACGGTCCAGACACGTCTTTAGAATGTGGGAGGAAACCGGAGTACCCAGAGGAAACCCACGCGAATGCAGAGAGAACATGCAAACTCTGCACAGAAGGCATTCCAGCCAAGAATCGAACTGGAGAACCTCTTGTTGTGAGGTGACAACATTAACTGCTGCACCACTGTGCCACCCGGTTTTAAAATATAACTATTGAACTTAATAATAATACATGTGTGACTAATAAGGAGTTGTAAACAACATGACCTTTGTTGATGGAATTTAAATATTCAGCTATAGATCTAGATATTATATCTGACAGGCTAAATCACTGCCATATTACTTAAATGTTGTCTAAATACTTGTAAGTTTCTCTTCGGTAATTAATCTTTCACATTCTTTCAACCTGATCCAATATGCAGATGATTCAACACTTATATGCACTGTCCCCAACATTCAACAGCTCCAAGATATAACACAAAGATCCTTTACCACCATCAAAACCTGGCTCACTAATGCTCAATTCATCTTAATTCATAGGAAAACTAAACTCATGATCATCCAGCCTTCCAGAGCCTCTGATCCTCCTCCTTCTTTCATCATTACAGCTTCAGACAATATAATAATTACCCCAGTTGTGCAGTTCAAACTATTAGGTATCGTAATTGACAACATTAGATTTAATCAACACATAGCACAGATAGTCAAAAAGGTTCACAAAAAGCTTGGGACATTGTATAGAAATAAATAATTCCTTACCAATAATACTAGGATATCCATCGCTAGAACTCATCACATTTTTACCCTTCTCTATGCCTCCCCCTTTCTCACTAACCTCAGGAAAACTGACCTTGAGAAGTCTGAAATATGCTATAACATAATAAAGTTTGCCGCTAACTCTACATACAATGTCTCTCACTATAAGAACTCTCCTGGTTAGAATTACCTAACAGCCTTGCTTATAATCAACTAACAATGGCCCACAAAATACTTCACCATCCACATAAGACACCAGCTATTCAACATTTAACACCACCCTATACCAAATACCGCTCACGTCTCTCTACCAACAAAACATTAGTGACAGTTACCTAAACTAAAAATACTGCTGGAGATTCACTTTACTCCAGCCATGTAGCAAAAATGTGGAATGCACTACCAGAATCAATCAGATCAGTATGAAACAATTCCAACTTTAAAAAAACTACTCAAAAATCACTTTAATAATACATGGCTCTGCACATATATTGGTCCAGGTTAACACTACCTCTCACCACTCTCTATATTACACATGCACTTTAACTCTTATAACTTCTGATGGAATACTGAATTGAAAACTAAAATTGTCCACCCACTGTTTGTATACACTGTTAACTTACTATTTCACTAGAATTTCTACTTCTTACCTTCTCCATTTGCTGTCATGTTTCTACACCTAAACATGCTGTCAAGCTTCTATCAAAAATGTAACCATTGATTGCTACTATAAAAGCAAGGACTTAGAAACCAACTCATTATTTAATTGCTTGGGCAAAATTGTCTAATCTGCTTGAGAAATGTTACGTGTTCTTCTATGTATATTGCTTTTTTAGTTGTTATGGACATTTTATATAGTTTATTTGTTTTTTTCTTGTAAATCATCCTACGCTTTTATGCATCCCTCCCTTTTTCTAAACTGCTTTTCCTGGTGAGGGATATTATGTTAGGAATGTGAGCAGTCATGCCAGATTTCCCTGTCTTTGGTAATATCTTCCAGATAATCTTCTAGGATCCCCAGATATTCTCCGGTAATGTGAGATATATAATCTTTAGATTTCTGCTGGGTACAGACTGCAACCACCCCCATGTAGGCTATGCATACTACATTGGAAGCACCCAGGTGTGTGTATCCTTTCTATGTGACAAAATTACCACAAATGATCCCTTACAGTAGTGCTTCTGCACTGAGATCCTCCTGGCTTGTAAAGGAACATAATTTCTTTCACTTGTATCCATGGTCTTTTCCTCTCAAGCATCAGTTAGGATGAGGACATAGATTGTCTGGTAAACTAAGAACTTCATCCTGTGAGGGCATAGATTGGCTGGTAAACTGAGAACTTCATCTTGTGAGTTAGCTGCCCCCTTCCCCACCAATGGTCTGATGCATGCTTGTTGTATGTAGTTTAATACCCATCCATTGGTCAATATCCTGATACCATCTTATGCCACACTGAAAAATGCCATAACATACATAAACTTCTCTGTCGAGGTAGCTACTCCTCTCTCACCAGTAGATTGCAGTCTATTCTTTTCTGGGAGAAAAACATGATTTCTGATTTGGATCTGTTGATTTTCATCATGGCCATTTCACACTGAACAATAAAATGATCCAGTGAATGTCAATACAATCACTTGAGGCCACAAAGACAATATTGACTGCAAACAGCAATGACACCTTCATCACATCTACTAATATTGTCCACATCCTGGATGTTCCTGAATAACCTGAATGACTGAATGTCCATGAAAACCACAGACTAAAATGGAGGCAAGTCACACTGCTGGAAAAGTCATATGCCTACCCAGAGTGCATTTAGCTTAATGCTATCTCTATTCCTCACTGTGATGGAATCCATATTGCTACTCATACATATGAGGTCATTGTATTAGAAGTCACTTTTCTAGTAGTTTAGATTAAGACACATGCAAATTAGCTGATAATGAAGTGTTACCTTTTCATGGCTAACATGTCTCTGAATTGCAAATTAGCACGTAGCGGAGCAGAGCCTTTTTATCAAGAGCTGTAAGGTTCATGCTAGACTCTTTAATGAATGCCTGGACTGGTCATTGTTCATAGGTTCATAGGTTCATAGGTAAGTACTAGGCTATCTGCCAGAGGGCATTTATACGCCTAGTCAGAGTGTGTCAGCTTTCACCACCCCATTGATTAATTAACTGAGCCTCTGTCAAGAAGAGCCAATGAAGTGATCCCAGGGGTGTATTTTCTGTTACCCATCCACTCGTCAAGGTTTCTCTTGAAGAGTGTTAGTGAGGGTCTCTGCCTAATGTAGTTAGGAATTTTGTTCCAAAGCATGGGGAATCTCTGTGACAGGAATCTATCCCTCCAGCATATTCTATTTATTGTTGTGGCGAGGTTTAGCTCACTAGAGCGAGTGGCTCGCAGTGACTTGGATTTCTTTAGGTGGAGCATGTCCATCAATTCTGAGTTGGACATGGCTTTGTAAGTCAGGCAAAGATCACCTCTGAGTAAGCGATATGCCACTGAGTACAGCCAGAGCTTTTCCAGTCGGGCTGCATAGGACATATGTTTGAGGCAAGTAATCCTTTTGGTGAGGTACTTTTGTGGTCTTTCCAGCTGCTGGAATTGTCATGTGAGGTACATCCCAAATGGGGCATTGTACTCTATGATGGGTTTGAGTGACGAGTAGAGGGGCACTATAACCTCTTTATTTCTAGATGCGAACCCTTTAGTAATTAGAGGGGCTACATAGAAGGATTTCCTAACTACTTTGGCAATATGATTGTCAAAGGAGAGATTACTATCAACCTGGGATGCCAGATCGCTTATTACCTCTTCTGTATTAAGGGGGCTGCCACCTATGTGGTAATTCATGGGTGTTTTGTTTTTCCCAAATGGGATGACTATGCAGTTTTTGGCATTTAGCTTGAGACCATGACTTTGACACCAGGTGTCTGTCTCAGTAAGGTCCTTTTGGAGAATGTCCGTGTCACCCGGAGAGTCAGTTATGGCTCCCAGTTTGCAGTCATCGGCGAACTTGGTTAGCCATAGTCCTCCTGCATTTGCCTGTACTTCTGAGGAGTATACACCAAACAGTAGGGGTCCCAGGACCGAACCTTATGGGACACCACTTGTGACTGGTTTAGAGTTAGACCTAGAGCCTGCTATTCTTACCATGTGAGTTCTGTCTGTAAGCCAGTTAGCAACCCATCTCGTGACGTAGGGGTTTATATTCAGGCTGGTGAGTTTTTCTATAATTCCCGAGTGGGGAATGGTGTCAAAAGCCTTAATTGTTCCAGTATATTGAAAGTGTGATGCAGGAATTTACAAGTAAAGAGCATGAAAAATATTTGGTTTATGGTTTATGAAACTGCTTTCAATATTACAATATTCATGTTTTCAAATATAAAGCTCCATAATATACCAGTAACTGCTTCTTTGTAGTGGGTTAAAGTTTTTTAAAGTTTAGGCAATATTGATGCAGACAACTTTTTATTCAATAATGTAGATTAAATATTTTCTAAGATAATTCTGGAAGCTTCTCTTTACCTGTTAAAAGAAGAGTTTATAAATCTGACAAATAATTTTTTTACTAATCACATATGCATATATAAAAACATGTATATTTACGGGACTCCTGAATTTAGTCGATACAGCAAAATGTCAGCAGCTTCTTGATCGACCACAGTTGTTCGACATATGCATAGGTGAGCTAGATTGACAATACCCAGGTTGGGGAGTATTTCTTTCCCCACCAATTGTTTGATCTCAGAGACAGTATAAATAATTAGCAGGGGGGTGTGAGTGTTGCAGGGGGGGCTCGAACACCCCTCAAAAATTTTATTTTTTGTATGCAACAAGGATTTTTCTTGCACTTTGACAGTTAACTGTTAACATTTGCATTGTTGACCTTTTGTGGGCATCCAAACCACATTTACTACTGAGGCATGCAGATACTTGATAAACTGCTGCTCATGTATGCATCAGCATTCCCCGCATTCACTCACGCACACACACACACACACACACACACACACACACACACACACACACACACACACACACACACACACACACACACACACACACACTATAAGGTCTCTTTGAGCATTGTTTGCTACAACAAAATGGTACTATGTTGCTAACAATGTTTTGTCTTTCTCTTTTCAATATTCTTTGTTGTTGGGTTTAGCAGAAAAGTAAAAGAAGGAAATCCAGGTGACAACTGCATGCTGTACAAGTGGTGGACTACATGTTTGACCATTTATATTGATTTCCAGTGATCTGACTATTTATTCTGGTGCCTAGTGCCATGTACTGATCTGGTATTCCCCTCCTTAATTCTAGATAGGGGAAAAAAAAAAAAGACCCTCTCATTAGACTAGAGGTGAAACAAAAAAATCTTTTCTTGCTAAACAGTAGCAGGTGCCACAGTCCATGCAAGGAGTGATAAAGGATTTTGGTTCTGAAATTCTGGGACAGAACTTACTAAAGAAAAATAAAATAAAAAATCAACTTTATTTCCTGTTAAACTGTGGCATGTTGCTTGCTATATTTCTAGCAAGCAGCTGCTACAGTTTTGGGCATACAAGGGGTGTTAATAAAGGGCTTCAGCTCTAAAAACAAATGCTGGTATGCATTTAAGTCCTATTGGCATCTGCTGATTGTGCCCTCTAACACTTTGCCCCCATGGAAGCTGCCTACCCCACCCCACCCTAGCTAATCAACTCTTTCTTTTTGTAGTCATTTTAAAAT
Organism: Protopterus annectens; assembly: GCF_019279795.1. Lineage (NCBI taxonomy): Eukaryota > Metazoa > Chordata > Ceratodontiformes > Protopteridae > Protopterus > Protopterus annectens. The sequence continues at coordinate 572,968,571 of NC_056735.1, forward strand.
GCTGAATCTCAAACACACACACACACAGACACACACGGTACATGCACATAAGACGACTACAATATTTTATTCAACTGTACAATGTTAACTGCTGTTTTCTGCAGGAATTTGAAAATGTTTGCTCAGACAAGTATGTATCAATTGTCCTATCATTGCTCACCACAAACCACAAACTACATATCAACTGCCATTACAACCTAATTATTTTTTGCTGGTAAGATAACAATGATATTGAGCACTTCGGCTATTAATCATTTCTTAGCACACATCCTCCTTGACCAAGATTCTCATACAGCCTTCCATATCATAAGACTTACAATTTTCAGACAAGAGATTCATCAACATTCCAGCATCAGTATGCGGAATTCTTTTCTTTCCTTTTGAAGCATATGAGTTTGCAAACATACATTAGCAATTCTTTCACCAAAACTTGTGATGTACCAATGCCTAACCGTAAAAGCCATGCGCCTGTCACTAGCATGATCATTCAAGTCCCATTGCAATAATGACAATTATGCACCTCCTTCAACCATTCCTATCCTCTGAAATTCCAATATGGCCACTATAATTCCAAGTGTTACTGCGCTGAGGTGCACAGTCCTTCAACATAAACACTAGTAGAAGGCGAATGCAGTAACTTGATCAGCTTTGTTGAGACATTCATCTACCCCTACATCAATTCCATCTGGTGAAAGTGTCTTCCTACTCTCGCTAAGGTGGGAGGGCATCCCCCATACTTGTTACCATCAAAGTTACTGGATATCATCATTTTTCCATCAGAAAGCCATACTAAGGATCTTCTCATCTTTGTACTCGGTATCTGTTTTAGGAGGCATATGATCCCCTACAGTTTTCTCTGTAGAAGACCACAAACAACTAAGATCCTAATTGGCCCATCAGGCTATAGTTCAGCACTGGGCATGAACTGTGGTCTGCTCTTCGAGAGCATCTATCTGCCTCCCTTCCTCAAAGCTGTCTTGCCTCATGCATACCAAACCCTGTTCCTTAAATGTGACTTTTTTTTTATTGAAAGACCCATACTCCTTAAAGCTTTCTTCACCTCTATATACTCAATTTTCTTTTCTATTTTTTTCTTTTATATATATACATACACCAATCTAATTGCCCCTTCATTTCCTTGATCTTGCCCCAAGAATATATGTGTCACTACTTGCCTGCCTATCTTTTGCAAAAATCAGACATTTCGTACCTCACTTTCAGATCCCGAATAAATATAAAAATTAATTACAGCTATGTTTATGTCAGTCAGATGCAGTCAATTTGGCCTATGCCAGATTGTTGTCCTCCAAATGATAATGCTTGCAGAATAAAAAAAAAAAATTAAAAAAATTAACTTCTGCCTGTCTGCTCAGGCAGTCCAGTCTTTTCTTTGACTAAAGACTGTTCTCTAGACTAAGCAAGGTATTATTCACTACAATATAATTACAACTGGAACAAACCTTTTTATGTAACAGACATCTTTCAGTACTATAACAACCAAATTGTTTTTGTCAATGAAATGTGATCAGTGCCACCCAAGAGTATAAATCCGGGTCTATATTAAATCAGCGAACGCTTAAAAAAACAAACGCTGATTTATCAACCCCATGTAAGTGGAAGCTTACACTCCCGAACACTTAGAACAGTGATATTTTTCCCAGGGAAAAAAAAAAATCACTGTTCCAAAAAGAAAAAAAAAAAACTTTAAAACATTACATAAAGTGGGGGGCTTTGCCCCACACCCCCTGACATCGGGTGCTGTGCCCCCCACCCCCTACTTAAATATACCAACTTCGAGATCGCACTACAGTGACAAAAACGGCAAAATAATGAAGGCGGCCAAGCAATTTCTTTCCCAGGGAAAGAATTTGCTTATATGCCATTTCAGTATTTTGCCGTTTCATGCTTTCAAGTTCAATCAAGACGCATTTGAAAGAATGCGTCTTTGATCATATAATAGGGAATCTATAAATCCTATTTCAGATTTTTGTCTTTCAGTAGCAAGATGATATACCACTGGAATTTACTGATTCTTATCCATGTGAGTCTAGCTTGAAATTTAGTGCTGTAACCCTATTTGAGCGCTACTGGATCTCTTCATCACCCTATTATGGGCCAAAAAATATGTATATAGCATATTAGGACCTGAAAAGGGAACAGCAGGAGACATGACCATATGTCTTGTGGCCCCTAACATATAGCTGCCTAAACTGGCCTCTTTTTACTCCAATCCCCCAACTGTTCTTATTTTGTTTATTGTTCAGTCATTTTCATTCTTCTTCTAATGTGTCTCATAGAAAGCTTGGAGGTTTACTAGCCTGTACATTTGATTGATTCTACCATTACACTCCTGTTGACTAAAATTGTGACATGCACCATCCTTAGAACATGAGATGAAAATAGCTTGGATCTGTAAAGATTTGCCTGCCTAAGGTAAAAATTTCTGGATCATAGTGTTTACTCCAGGGTGTATATTCCTCATTCTTGCAGTACAGTGGACCATACAAAGAGGGGTGATATTCCCTTCCAAAAATAATTTGAATGCCTTTCTTGAAATGATCAGTTTACAATGTTCTCCATGCCTCCTAAGCCATGATGTCTTTTGAAAACAGTAGCCTATGTGACCCCTATCACCAGCTCCACAAACACCGAGTAGCTCTAAATGTTCAATAATATATCATCACTGTGAATGAAGTTAACATTACATACTTCTTATAAGTACTGCTGATGCCATAATTTTTCAGCAAGGATGGCAAAAGTTCAATTCCCGGAAGATACTTCTGGTTCTACCTGTTTTTCTTTCAACCTGACCAAAGCTTTACCACCTGGCTATGACCCACTGCTCCATGTAGTCCACAAAACTTTTGGTGCAGACTATGAAACTAGTGACTGTAAGGTGCACACAGGTAGTCTCATAGCATTCCCCTTTGTACTACAAATCCAACAGGTAGTTCAAGATTATCCCTAAGAATAGTCACCTCTACCTCACTTACAAGGTAAGGTGAAAAGCTTAAACATTTTACAGGCACCATTGCACAAAGCCTAGGAATCATTGATTAGAAGACCTGCTTGATGATTCCAGTGTCATTACACAAATATTCTGGGATGGAAACTGATGATGATCTTAATTTTGAGCCAGAGATTTGAATCTTCCCAGCTGAAAAAGAGACACTTTCAAAGATTGCTTTAGATAGTCTGAGAAATATCTAGCAGAAAAAAAACATATATTCAGTGTTAAGTTTACAGTATTAAATGTTTCAGAAAAAATCATGCACTGAAAGGGTCCAAAATTCTCTCCTTAGAATTGAGGCTATTGTCTGATTGTCTGAATAAAATATGACCTTTTTGTTATTTAATTCAGACCATGAAAGTTACCACGGCCTCTAACATAGGCATTACCTCCAGCAGTACAACATGTTTCAGCAAACTAGTCTCCTTCCAAGTTAGCAGACAAAGCATTTGTCCTTGAAGTATCCCACCTATCCAGTTCAACCTGACGCATCTGTATATAGATCCAGGTTCACAATAGCTGCCCAATTTCCCTGTCAAAATTACATCCTATTAATCTTTTAAAACAAATTAATTTCATAAAGCCACATTTGCCCTCATGCAGCAATGACATCTTACTCTGTAATGACTACAAGATTTCACTTCAATAAGTCAGCAATCTTATTAAGTTACTGCTACAAACAAGAGTCCTGTAAGCAGAGTTCAGAAACCATAACCAATACATCACCTTACCCATCCTCACCTTCCTTATTCTTAGAATGAGATCAATTTTGTTATGCAGTGCTTTGTCTTCAGCTTCCAGCATCTGAAAAGGACAACTTGGAATATCCAGCTCTAATGTTAAAAATGTGAGGATCTTTGTTGGGCCTTCCAACTTGTTTTCAGCTAGTGGATCTCTTTACATAATCGGTGACAATCAGCCATACCTCATATAATCTGTGACAATCAGTCACCACTTATATGGATTTTCTGCCTTTTAACTGATGAAAATATCATCCAAGTAATGCAAATCCTTTTTATACGAATCTCTTTCCAGCAAAATCCATTGCAAAGTGGTGCTAGACTTCTTAGATATAACACAGGCTACAACACAACTCATGGGCACAGATAAAACGTAATGTCCAGCTATATTCCCAACAAATGCCTGGCCTACTGGCAAATATGCAGCAGCAGCAGCTAAAACATTACCTCTACATCCAGCTTTGCAATCCACACATCCTCCTGTACTCTAATGATGTTTGTCTTTGTTTGTCTTTTCCCGGTTAGGGGTCTTTACAGCAAAACTCCTGGCCGCTAATGATTGGCAGTAAATTTTTTTATGGTGCCGAGTTGCCAGCCCGACTCCGAACCTTCAGCGAAGGCACGCCCATTCACGCATGTCTTTCGGAGGACACTCGACCGCAGGGAGGACATGCAGACTCCACACAGATGGCACTCCAGCTGAGAATCAAACAGGAGAACCTCTTGCTGTGAGGAAACAACGCTACCGCTGTACGACCATGGCTTCCTCCAGTATTCTAATGATACTACAGCATAAAACAGTAATGTAGACTGCACCATCACTGCTTCTTTGTCTGTGCTGTCACTGAGAGATCATCTGTAAAGGAAAACTACCCTGATCATTTTATACACATTAAAAAAGCAGAGGCCTTAAAGTGCTTAAAAAGAGGGAGAGTGTAAGGTCCAGCTACAGTATTTGTCCGAACCTCCTTATCTAGTAACTGCTTTGCAATGGCATCCTTGTTTGTGACTGACTGGAGATTTTTTGCACACTGTGGCTGGATTCCTGTAAATTACCCTTCGGGACCAGCCAGTACTCTAATACAATATTTAAGGAGTGGGCATTTGCAAATGTATTTTGTCTGTAGAGAAAAATACCTAGACAATTGTATAACTTATTTTAATAATCAAGACAGACTTTGTCACTCCAATTTATGATATGCCACACCTGTTGCATTGTCAACAATATTATGAAACGTGCCCATTTGCTCTTTTTCTGCTAGCTATTATTTAATAGATTTTTTCATATGTAGTTGGCTTGCTCTTAGTTCTGCTATCTTTCAGCTCTAGGGTAGATAGTTCAGTCCTAGTAGTTGGATGCTGTCAGAGTGGTGTCTCAGGGATCTCTGTTGTTTGCATAAGTTGTTCCTAATAGTCTGTTTTCAATATCCCAGTGACATATTTGCTATACCAATTTTTATAGTTTCTTAAATATTCCAGATGTTTTATTGCAGAAATGTTATGTCTATGGTCAGCCTCTAAAGGAAACTTTGGTTTAGTGGAGCTTAACACAACTGAAAAAATGAGCAACATTAAATAAACATAAATATTTTATCCAAGCTAACTTGTTATACTACAAAGCTTGAACCAAATCCATCTGGAAAATTCTGATCCACTAACTTCGTTTTTTCAGTACTCAGAAATGTACTATATTTCCTGTTATTGATATTAGTATTTTATTTTACCTTTCTTCATGTCCCAGACATTCCTGCTCATCAGGATTTTCTCCATTATTTTCCTGGTCCCATGAGATAAATTCAGAAGCAGAAATGTCTGCTGTTTGCGTGAATATAAGTTATTTCTTCTACTTAATGAAAACTTTCATTTTTTTTTTCTCTCCTTGGTTTTGAACTCAGATTTTCAGTATTTTATGCTTGTGCCATGTTCTTTAATCACCTTGAATTAGGAGTAGTTTCATGTAGCCATTCCACACTAATGAATCCATATACTGCTGCACATTGTAAAATACTGGCGCCATTTGTGTTTACATCGTCTTTAAGAGGATAGAAACTTCTTCATTTACTAACATATGCTCATGGACAAAGTAAGCTGCTCATTAAATTGTACAAAAAATAAATACTAAAAGGAATGCTCAATGAAGAATACTGTCAAAACATATATGCAGGCACTGTATTTATACTGACACATTCTTTACAGCAGATTTCAGTTTTGCTGTTGTCGCATCATCTGTTTAGACTGTAAACTCTATAAAACATGAAAGTAATCTTAAATGCTCACCTTTTCTACCACAGAGATAGAAATAACTGTAACACTTAAGCATTTCTCTCTCTCTCTCTCTCTTTCTTTCTTTCTTTTTTTCTCCCTCACATTTGCTCTTCCAAATTAGTCTCCAATTCCACATTCATGCATAGTCTTACTCTGTTTTTTTTTTTTTTTATTTTGTGCCTCATTAAATTTCTCTAAGGGACATCAATCTGCCATCCTCACCCTTTGCCGTTTACTTATTTAACCTTATCATCAACATCCTTTTTTGTTTGTTTCTGGCACTAAGTCAACAACTAGAGAGCTGGAAGTTATATATTTTAATTGCCAGGGTAGTTTCAGGTGATTGATAAGTGATTCAGTCATGTACATTTGTTCAGCTAGCACCACCTCATATGTCCATTACAGACACTTCTACTACTCCTGGAGATTATATGCATCTTTAACTTATATCACCACAGAAATGCCCTCTGAAATTCCACCGGAAAACTGAAACTGCAATATCAGTGGAAAATTGTCTTTGTCACGGTCCTAATAAATACACAAATACCCAAAGACGTTTGATGACCTTTACTGTGATAAATTGCATAACACAACTTTATTGAACATAAAAGGCAAATATAAGGCAGCATTCCCGCGCACCCCATGAATACAGTTAGCTAAGGAACAACAAAACTGTTATCAAACATCAAATCAACATACAGGCAGCATACCCGCTCACCTTGGATAAACAACAAAGGCAGCGTCCCTGCTCACCTTAATTCCTCACAAATACCAAATTTTCATCTACCATCCTGTAGAGGGGGAACAGAAGAGGGTCAGGCCTGACCCTCTTCTCTGCCCAACAACCTCAAACCAAAATCAATTAGGTTGGGCAGGGAGGGCAACAAGACCACAACAAAATGTGCTTATTCACTCTGGATTTCCTTTCAAAGTTCTTCAAGCCACACCCCTAGCACTACCTCACTTCCCTTCAAATCCCAACTCACTTAACACTTTCCTAACCTTTCCCAGCAACCCAAATAACTTAACACAGCTATCACCCAACACCCTCCCCATTCCACATTAAACAGTCCCGTGACAAATTTGTCTGTGCCAAACTTCACTTGTCACAGTTCTAATAAATACACAAACACCCAAAGATGTTTGGTGACCTTTATTGGGATAAATTGCACAACATAACTTTATTGAACATAAAAGACAAATATAAGGCAGCATCCCCCTCACCCCTTGAATACAGTTAGCTAAGGAACAACAAAACTGTTATCAAACATCAAATCAACGTACAGGCAGTGTCCCCACTCACCCATATATACAATAGCCAAAGACAAGGCAGCGTACCCACTCACCTTGGAAAAACAACAAAGGTAGCATCCCTGCTCACCTTAATTCCTCACAAATACCAGATTTTCATCCACCATCATGTAGAGGGGGAACAGAAGAGGGTCAGGCCTAACCCTCTTCTCTGCCCACCAGCCCTTAAAGGGCTGTTCATCCTCAAACAATACCTTTCTTCACAAGATCCTCCGCCATTAAACCCAAATTAAGGTTAAATAAATCCAAACCAAAATCAGTGAGGTGAACACCATCCGGTCTATACCACACTGGATTCTTACTGTCAAACTTTACATGCTGGCCCGTATGTACCCCAATTTCTCCCAAATATTTTGCCAACTTAAAGTTGACATATCTGTGAGTCTTCTCCATGGTGGCAAAATTCCATGCACCTTTCCATACCAACTGAGGAATAATCACAGACCACACAACAACTATCCCCAGATACGTCCTATGCAATGCTAAAATGTCCTCACGAACTTGACAAACCAACTGCCTCTTCAGTACCCTGCCTAAATCATTGCCACCTGAATGAATTACTAACACCTGAGCCAACCCCCACTTAACCTGTGACCCATTAAATTCTTGCAATATTTGACTCCACCTAGCCCTCTAACACCATGCCAAATGATTTTTAAGCCAAAATTATCCAAACCCATATTTATGCCATTGGGTCTAACCTCTGCATGCCTAGCTGCCCAGAATATGAAGGAATGGCCCAAAATGATGATCCATCTCCGATCTAAGAGAAGAGAGAGAAGAAAAAAACATTTAGAATAAAGCCTCAACAAATTATTTAATATAATTCATTAACATTACACATACAAGGCCATGTCAAACCCAGAGCTGTTGGTCATGCTACACTTAAAGAAATCCCAATTCCTCAGAGCTACACGCTCCAGGGATCTAAACCTTGTCATCACAATAAACAAAACATGCTGGAGGGATAGGTTCCTGACCCAGAGACTCCCCAGACTCTGGAATAGATTGCCCATACATGTCAAGCAGAGTGCCTCTTTGGACCTCTTCAAGAGGAACCTTGATGATTGGATGGGAGAAAGGAAATTCACCCCAGGGATCACGTCAGTCGCCCTGCTAGACAGGGGTCCAGGAAAGTAAATAATGTGGGAAGAAATAGCCATGGAATTGTTATGGCTAGGCTTGTATAGGCCCTAGGGCTGATAGCCTAGTACCAACCTATGAACCTATGAACCTATGAACCTATGAACCTATGAAAAGGTATTGGATGTCCACTGACCACCCAATTGATTGCATCCACTGACCTACCTTCCTTAGCCCTACCCATCCGAAAGGAATGTGAAGAAAACTTATCCCCTTGCAAACCCATATTCCAAAGTGCTCTTCTCATAACCACATTCAATTGCTCACCTGTCAATGCTTTACCACTCACTGCTGAAAATACCAACCCTTCAATTCTACCCTTCCATACCTCACACAACTTTCTTCCCCAAACTACTGGACATCTCCAAGTTACCCCCACCTCCTCCAAACCAATTGGTGGCTCAAGCCCCTCCTGATCTGTCTTTGAAGAACGCAATCTAATATGCACCGCCCTAGGTAATATCAATACATCCTCCCATACCAATGAACCCAATAACTCTAACACACGAAACGCACTGCAATACATCCAAACACTAACTGTACACCACAACACATACTCATCCAAACAACCATACATTTTACCCAAACCTTTTAACAACATTCTTAAAATACTTTTAATAACTGGCCATCTCCTATTCAAGCTGCTCCCTTCAACTCTAGTCCACCCTTTTAACACTCTACTCACCACCCATGACCTAGTGAAATCCTCTAATCCAACCAACCGAGTATACGCAGCAATGGCTACTAAGGCCACCCTTACCATTCGCACTGCCCTTCCCTGCCCCTTCAACATGGTTAAATAATGTAATAGTAAATTCTCAGACCACATGCAGTCCTCATCAGATAACTGATGCAAATATTTGTCAAATTCAAGCAATGCCCTACCATAGGCTCATTTTGTGGATGCCGACCATGATCGTTGCACCAACCTGCCAATCACTATTGCCCAATCTGCCAAATGTTGGGTGGGACAACTGATGGATGCAAAGCTGCATGATACTTACCACCACACATCAACACTAGACCACAGGTTACTGCTTGAAAAGCAACCATCCCCTTATTTCTATTTTTATTTAACCTAACACAGCTATCACCCAGTACCCCCCATCCCACATTAAACAGTCCCGTGACAAGTTTGTCTGTGCCAAACTTCATTATTCTACTAGGAATTTTGTCATATTTCTTATTCTTTAGATCATTTCTTCTAGTTTTGTGTCATTGTTTAGTTTGTTTTATGCAATGGTAAATGTAATTACAGGTGCAAAATCAAGGAATATAATGAAATCACTGATCAAACCTCTTTAATATCTCAAACAAATCTTATGAGGATTCTTATTAGGTAGGTGATGGCATATGCAACAGGAATCTTAATATAACTTATTGCTTGAATAAATTATTTCCTGTAAGCCCAATTCAAGCAATGGCAATTGAGGTATTTACTGCTCAAAGTCACATTTAATATTTTCTTCACCCAGTTTCCTTTTATAATAAACATACATAAATAACTATGTATTCAATTTACATTATTTTTGCATCCTGTACAGGATATCTTAAACTGCAACTCTTAGTGGAAATGATAAGGTAGCACCCTAAATTCTAAGACAACCCCTTTTCTCCTTCTCTTCTCAAAACACTTCCACTACAGTCCCTCAACCCCCTGCCTCTCTTTGCAACAAGTACCACTAACTTCATACGCAAACTACTACACAAGCTAAAGCTTTGTTCTCTTTCTGCTGACAACCTCGCACCTAATACAGTTGTTGCTCATGCTATTGCCTACCATGTCAGTATTCTCATTAATAGATCCCATGTCCCCTCCCTCTGGAAAAGATGTATCATAATCCCATTACCAAAGGGGAAAAAATCTAATGAATTAACCAACGTCTGACCCATTGCCATCCTATCTACAGGTTCCAAACTGTTAGAAAAATGTGTATACAAACAAGTCCTTGACCACTTTATATACAACAATTTACTTACATTCAGCCAACATGGCTTTAGACCAGCACATAGTCCAATAACTGCATTAATATCCTTTATGGACACAATTAACAAAGCAAGAGACTCTGCCAAGTAACTTCAGTAATATTTCTTGACTTTTCTAAGGCTTTCAACAGTGTCTCACACCCTAAACTCTTAAAGCAAATTTCTTCTCCAGATCTTTCTCTTCCCTCTTAGCAGTGGTTCATCAGGTATCTTTCTGATGGATAATATTGTGTAAAATGGTAAGTATGTCTTTCACAATATCTAACAAAACAGGAGTGTCACAAGGGTCCATTCTTGGTCCTGTCTTCTTTAACACCTTCATAAACAACCTCTATACTGCTTCCTATCTAAGCTCCCTAATCTAATATGCCAATGACTCAACCCTCATCTCATCTGCCAACAACATAGCACACCTTAGACAAATAACCCAAACTGCCTTCTCCTTCATCCAGTCCTGGCTCAATAGTGCACAACTATTATTCAATCCCAACAAAATAAAACTCCTACTTTTTACACCCAGACCACTTTCATCTGACTTTAAGATATATTCCCCAAATAACAAGGAAATCAAAGTACTTTCACATGCCAAATTGCTAGGGGTAACAAGATACAAGAAACTTACCTTTGATCTTCATATGCACAATTTCTTCCAGAAAACATACCACAAACTAGGGATGCTCTATCGTTACAAAAAATGTATGGATACAGCCACAAGACAACATTGGCCATGACCTACCTATGCCTCTCTTTACTATATAGTGCCCCCATCTTAACCAATCTTCAGATTAAACTAAAAAAATATACTTGAATCCTGTTACAATAAAATTGCTAAATTTGCAATAGGCACATCTTATTTCAAACATCATTGCACTGCTCTTGCTGCACTTAATCGGTTTGAGCTCTCCCAACAGCTAAACTATCTCTTATTGACAATTGCTCATAAAATTATCTATAAACCTCACAATTGTCCTGCCTTAAAATCAAATCTGCAAACCTACATACCTACTAGGGCTCTCCTTTCTGAAGATAAGCAGCTACTAACTCTACACAGACCATATAAAAATGTCGGACAATGTCTCTACTCCTATTCAGTGGCTAAACTATGGAATGCTTTACCTGTAGATATTAGAACTATATCAATCCGTAAGAAATTTAAGTTTAAATTAAAAGAATATTTTTTCAAGACACATATTTGCCCCTGTACCAAACCAAGTTGATTCCACTTTTACCCCTCCCCTTTTATCACCAATATTTTGCATCTATATACACCAACTTCCACCCTTCCTCCAACTTTCTCTATTTTAACCACCCTCCCCCATCTTTATCTACTTCAGCTACCCTTCTCCCACCCTATCTATTCCTCCCCTTCATTTCTACAATAACATTCTCTATCAACTCTCTCCTTTTTCCTTATCTACACTTTATCTTATTCCCTGTCCCCCCGTTTTCATTTCTCAACCTTTCATCTCTAACTCCCTCCCCCACACCCCTTTCATCAATACTTATCTCTACTAACCTCAACCCACAGCCTTCCTATTCTACTATAAATATCTCTCTCCCATTTCCTCTCCACTAGTCTCCATCAACCCATCTCTTAAGTAACTACCTCTTCCACTAATAATCACCTCCTTCTCATCAAGTTTCCCTCTTCTGCACTATACCTTTATCTACTCCCCTCTATCACAACCTTCTATCACCTGCTATTGATTATCTAGCTAGCTTATTCATCTTTCCCCTTCACTGCTCATCATGACCTCACTGATCAGTTATTCTAACTACTTTGTTTTCTCCAACAATCTCTTATACGTGAGCATCCCAGTAAAATACTTATATAACCTTACCAGTTATTTAGCTTCTGTTTACTGTTAAAATACTAGTCTATTTAATTTCCTTTATGGTGCAACTTTACCTACCATGTAAAACACATTATCTGCCATATATTGTTTCAACTTTTCTCTGTAAAATTTGTGTCTGCAATTATAATTTCTTAATCTTCTTTGAAAATTCCTGTATGTTTGATACATTTCTTGTTATAAATGTAGGCATATGTCTCTCTGGTTTCACCCATATACCAGCTTTGTTTTATGCTTTGTTGTTAATTATGTAAACAGTTATTTCTTATCTCATGTTTTATGCTCTGCAATTAACTATGTAGATTGTTATTTCTTGTTGTTTATTTTAATGGAGCTTTCCTCCCTGGGCCTCCACTGAAAATGAGTTTCCTTCCCAGTCAGATCTTCCTGGTAACCAAATGTCAAATAAATACATACATAAATAAACACATCTGAAAGCTTTTTACTCTTTTGCAAAACTTCTTTTCTTGGGATAGTACTGAATTCATCCCCAATTTCCATTTAATTACTTCTTTTTTTTAACTCACAAGGTTATTGGTAGAAAATATAATACAAACAGAAGGAGAATAAATGTTTGTCTGTCTTGTTGAATACCTGGAAATAAAAAGTAAAAAACAGCTGTTTACATCTGAAACAATTAAAACAAAAACAATTATGTATATTTTTATGAGCATCTTTATGCAGAGAGAACATGTAGCTATAATGCATTTTACAGACTCAAAGGTTTCTGACAAATGTAACTTTTTTATACGTGTGAGAGTGCCATAGTAGAGTTAGGTGTAAGGTAGAGATGAAGAATCTGCTTGGATGTTCTGCTTGGATGTAAAAGAATTTAAATGGCAAAGTTTGTTAAATGAATCTATATATGCAATGTTAAGTGATACATTTCTTTTTATATGTATACTGAAATCACAAAAATTGAAACATTACCTTTACTAGTTGTTTCAGTCGTATGATGCATGTTTTAAGTATTTAAAATAGAAGTTTGCTAATAGTATTTAGACAGACAAAGCTTGTTAAAATTAACAAGTTTAATGTGTATATTCTTCTGTAAGCAAACTGTTTCTTTGTTTCAGAAGTATAGAAAATGTTTTACAACTTTTTTGACTTATTGGACCCTCTTACATGAGTGTTAAAGCCTAGAAATATTAGAAATCCCAATACTGGACTCATTTTGTTGTGGCTGTGAGTTTGTTACAATACAAATTAATTACTAAGAGATATTACAATACAGTGAAAAAACTAGAAAACTAGAGACATGAATCATTCAGTAAAAACAAAGGAATGCATTACTGTCCCAAGGATATCTTCTGTACTCATGTGTGTACTAGGTAAGCATCTAAACCGACTGAAGTCGCATTGGTTTGCTCCTCATTATCCACTTCTTCTTATTATCACTCTCTTGATGTTGTCTGAGACCTCTTCTGTGAATCCTCATTTGATCATTTTAACGTAACCACCAAAAGGCCATATATACTAACCTTTGGTTAAAATATTGGTAATCATAGTATGGTCAGTATTCAATAGGTTTAATGAGTGAAATAAAAATGGAAGTGTGAGATTTATTCATCTTTTGGGATTGAGATCAACATTAAAGCAGTACATATGCAAAAATCTACTACTAACTTTGGTGCAGATGCATAAATATCTCCCCCCTCAGCAATGCGACTATATGCTTAGAAACTGATTTACAAAATTCTAGTAGGATATAACCTAGGTTAACCAATTACTTCTTCTGATTTATGAATATGATCAACATATTTGCATTTGATATAGTTGATATCTGAAATTTCTGCTCCTTAGTTTTCAATTTAAGAAGAGGACCAAGACATCTGTTGAACTTCCAGATGTAGTTTCATGTTTATTCTGTATGTTTTTTGAAAAGATTCTAATATGTTTAGCCATTTTGGAATAGTCATTTCTCTTGATTTTAAGATCAGTATTCTACATTTTAGGTTATTATTGTCCTTTTAGATCATTACATGTCTCCTGGACATTGTCTTGGATGTTAGCGTATTAAATGCCATTTAGAATGAGCAAACAGTTCAGAATAACTTTTGATAGAAGTTACAAATCTCATTTTTGTGTAGGGCAAAGTCACATAACTTCCATACAGGGGGATTTACCCTCACAGAACTCCTCTTATTTGTGTAGTCGTCCCTGAAATACATTCATCTTAGTGAAAGTAAGATTTCACAATGTCATTGACCTCTGTCAATGAACATCTGTCCAGTTAGGTCTATATTATTACATGATTGGCCAAGGTACAACTCAGAGGCACAACAGTTGGCATAGGTAGTATATTCACTTTCCGATTATACATGTGCTACAAATATTTCAGTAGAGCCTTATTAATAGCATGCTGTATTTATTACTTCAGGATTCTCAACTTTAAATAGGGCTGGGTACCATACTTATTTTTATGCATTTATTTTGTTTCTGTCTTTGCTTGTCATTTATCTCTACAGGTGAACTGGTCCAATGTACCCTTTAGCCATGCCTTGGGTACAGGATGGTACAAATAACAGCACAATTGCTTATAAATGGACTATAGAAAAGGCAATTCTTATCAGAGGTTCCAAAAGAGAAAAAAATAAGAATGTAATTATATCTATGATTCCAGTAAATAAACAAGGACGTTATTTACATATTTTATGTCAAAATAACACATAAAGATATATGGACAGTGTAAACAAAATACTGACTTCCATAAAACAAGAAACACTAAGCACATAGTAACATCCATGCAACACAGAGCATACAACTAAAAAAAAAGTGACTGTAAGGACCAATGCTAGCAAAGTGACAAGAGTGAGTCAGATTAAACTGAACTAAACCCAGACAATGGACACTGGAACTTGAAACATGAAATGTTACCCCATTGATGAAGATGGAAGCGGAACTTATGCTGGAGGCCTAAAATTACTAGCTGGTTATATATTATTTTATTTTTAAATAAAGGTTTGGCCTTCTTGTTTTACAAACAAGAATTAAGTCCTTAGACTATATCTGCGTTTACCATATAATGTGACAAATGGAATGGTTTGAATGTCACTGCAGCCACCAAAACATGTGATGGACAAGGGTACAAGCTTTAAATTTTACCACATTGTTACCAAATAACATGACAAATGGATGGGTTTGAATGCCATTGTTGCCACAAAATACATGATGAACAGGGGTACAGGCTTTGTCTCCCACTATGCTGTTACCAAATAATGAGACACATGTTTAAGGTTCAATTCTCACCACTTCTCCAAAATATTATGAGTTGTGGGGTTATGCACCCTAAATATGCACAACGGGCTCCTATGATGTATTTAAATTGTTTTAAGTGATTATGCCAAATACATACTACTGCTTTGGGATATTATTATCATCAGTCACACCCAAATAAACTTTACAATGCCAGCTACAGAACAGGGTTATAATTATTGTGTGTCAAGGATTTTATCCACCTCATCTGAGCATGGTGCCTTCCTTTACAATCTTGCAATAGGAAATGAAACATATCCAAACTATTTTCTCATGCACACATTCTCACAGTGTTTCCCAGTAAGTCCCTATAACTCTACAGTGAGAGTACCCTTTTCCTTATTCACAAAGTATTGCTATTAATGAGATTACTAATCTGAATCCAAGTTCTCATTTACTAACCACTCTTCAATGAGCAAGCCATCACTGAATTAATAGTTGATCTTGGCCAAACTGTATTCCTTCAAAATAGGTGAATGCCAACAGTCACAGCAATGTGAAAATACCATTCACTGGTAAAGTAAGTTATGAGCTGCACATTTTTTTCATAAATGAAAGTTCTACTTTTAAAAAGATCTGATTAAACATGTACGACTGTATTGTAATTATACAGGGGAAAGAAAGGAAATGTTTCACAGTAATAGACTGATTACAAAAACATTTCTAACTCTATCTGTTGTTATTTTCAAGTAGACATCACAGCTAGAGAAGGAAAATAAAATCCAACATGACTGTGGTAAAATAATCTTTCTTTCCACATTTTCTAAAGGTAGACAGTTCCAAGTCCAAATAGCAGTCCTATGCAAACAGTGAAAAAAAAAAACAGAAGCGTATATTATTTGTTATACTAAACAGAGGTTACAGGCAATTCCCAATTCCAAATAACAGTCCCAAATAAATTGTAATAAAGGGACAGCAGCAGTTCCTTTTTGGTATGCTGACATAAACAGAATCTGTTTTCCTTTTACAACAGCTATTAGAATGCACAGGCAGTTCTGTCCCCGATGAGGTAATTCAGTTTGTCATGAAAACAGTGAGTATGACAAGAGCAAGCAATTAAATATCACAACAAGCGATTTTATATTACTAAAAGCAAGAAGTTATACATTCTGCACATCTAATGACATACATATATATTTACACTTTTAAAATTCAAGAAAACATAGATCATCTAGCACTGCGGCTGTCTTGCATACGCTGTGTTGAAAGTAATACTTGACAAGCCTTCATTTAGTGTTTGCTAATATATACTGTATATGTGTGTTACTCTGCAGTTTCAGCTGTCACATGGGACATAAGGGAACTATATCTTGAAGAATATACTTTAGAGAAACAGACTGTGTGATGTCAACCTAAGAAGTGACTTATCATTGGAGTTCTGAGATTGACCTGTATTTTCCATAGCAAGCACAATATACCTGAAGTGTTCCTGTTACCAGAGTATCTGGGATTAACGGACGGTGAATGGCTCTGTTGTCATGTCATCAAGCTTAATATCATATGTTCTGTATAGTAAAGTCATGAAAATCAGAGTTGCATCTAGGTCCTTTGCACCTTGAACGATGCTTCAATCTGTAATTTCCCAAAACTAAAGTTGAGGACCAAAATGCACTCTAGGAGTAGAGTGCTATTCATAATGGCTTTCTGCCATCTTTGCTACACTGCAACATCTTTCATACTCTGTAATCAAGAGCTATATTAATTCCTTGCTATAGTTCTAAACTCATACTACACTGTTGCCAATACTGTTAGCAGGCTTCCAAGGGCCAATCATCACTCATGAATTTGCACCACTCCCTGAATGGCATTTAAGCATTTGCAATTAATCATTACAAAGTCTGCTTGTGAGGACCAATCAGCACTTCTTCTACAGTACGGATGATTGTACATGTCATGGGTTGCTTCAGTCATCTTGGAAGCAGCTGGAATGAGTCAGAAAACACAGACATATAGTGAGTATTACTTTCTGGAAATTCACAGTAGGTGCTTTTGTGAGATATGATTTGAACTACTACCTTCAGAAGAACTTTTCTGATAGGCCACGGTAATTCAGGGCTATGGAGTCCAAATTAAGCTGTTTAATGTCTCATTAGTTCAGTTGTCAACAAGAAGTTGGGGCTGAAAAGTGATTTGTGCTTACCATTGCTGTAAGTGCAGCATCTGATGGTGGGAATTATTAGGAAGAGAATCCATCCAGCTAAAGAAAGAGGGCTTCCATTGAATGCTAGAGCTATATCTCCATATTTTGCAAAGATTTGACAACAGGTCAGAAAAATAGCACTCAGCTGTAGAAGGAGTTTTTCTAGTGCATGGATAATGACTTTAGAATGGTCTCGAAAAGGGTCTGGCAAAGCATCTTGTTACTGAAAGGTTGGGTGACAGAATTTATCTATCTGTCTATCAATCTATCTATCTGTCTATCTATCTATCTATCTATCTATCTATCTATCTATCTATCTATCTATCTATCTATCTATCTATCTACCTGTCTATCTATTTAGCTTTGTTTACTAGGAAAGTCTGACTGGGTTTGATCCCCATTTTTCAACAGAAGCCCAGGGAGCAAAGCTCTACAGTTACTACAGATATAAGTACACAGAATATTGTAAAATATATACACAAAGTAGCATAATAGGAGTTTTTAATTATACAATGAGAAAAAAGTTACAGTTTTTACAATTACAAAATTCATAAGATATTCACATTACAAACATATATTACAACACTGTGGCATTTTTCATTGTAAATCAGATGTGCATGTACATTGAATTTGTATGTACAGTTTAAGGTCTACAGTTGAAATGTCATAGTATGTACTGAAACTGAATATATGCAATTAATAGAGAGACACATGTTTAGAGATTTGTTAGAACTACGATAGGATGTTATGTCATAAAACTATTGTAAAAATGAAGTTTTCAGCAATAAAGTAAGTTGGTTAGAATTTTTTAAGAAGATTGTAGTTCAGTGTAGTGGAACATGAGAAACAGGTACAGACACAGAGGTGTAAGGTGAGATAGGGATGGGGAAAGAATGGACGTATATGGGTTAGAATGGAGTAGGTATATATGGGAAAACAAAAGTGTTTATGAGTAGTATTTATATACTATCCAGGAGCTGTGCTGGAGCAGAACCAGTTGTTTAATAAGATCTGTTAGTGATGGTTTAAATACATTTGGTTTGTCTATTTGTCTTAGTTCTAAAGGGATGGAGTTCCAGATTTTTGTAACATGATAAAAGTAAATTATTGGCAGAATTATTTGACTATGTGACAGCTAGTAGGTTTTGTTGCTAGATCTGAGGGTTCTGATTGTACACATCTTGTAGAGATGACAGCTTTCAGGGCATTGTATTAGCTTGTGGGCTATAGCGAGTTGTGAGCAGTTAAGGTAGAAGGGATCTCCAGCCAACTAGTGGTATGCAGTAGTAAGTCTTTTGAGGGGGGATTTTTCATTTTTCATTATTTTTCACTTTCCATCACACACATCAGCATTGCATATGATAAGTGGTTAGCACTGGTGGTCTGCCAGAAACAGAATGAATGTGTGTGAAAGCAACTGCTCATTAGCATAATCAGTAGCATCTCTGAAGGCAAAGTGTGCATAGTGGAGTAATGGGCACCATTTCTCCTTAGGCCCTGAAAGATGACATGGGACTAACATTCTGCATTCCTATCTCATCAAAGTAACACAAAAATGCTCTGTAAAATAGTTCTAACCAAAAATAAAAGCTTAAGAATTACTCCATGGGAATGTTATTTTTCATTAGTACATCAGAAAAGACTATTGCTGTTTAAAAAATGCTTCTTCATCAAGGCTACTTATTTCCAGGTCAAAAATTCAGAGAATTTTTTTTAAGTATCAAGATTACATTTCCAGATTATAAACTCGAGCAAGTATATTAAAGTTCTAGCTTGACATGAACCAATACAATCTCCCACAATAAAAGGAAGCACAAAAATTCAGTTTTATAACTGAGGAAGACATATAACACAACCGTCAACACTTAATAGGATGTAAAAGGCAGGTGGCTTTCCTTTCATACTTCAATAAATCTCTCTTTATTTATTAATTACATGGGGATGGGGACTGGAAAGTTAAAAAAAAAACTTTCTAGCTATAAATAAAAATACAGAACAACAAGACATGGCTAAACTGTTTAGTTTCTCTACCCATCACTAGAACATCTTTGTTAATAAAATATTGAGAATTATTGAAGCAATGAATTGTTATTGTGGGTATTCAAAATGGATATTCTTCTTGAAATCATATGTTCCTATTTTTATTTGTTTCATGTGCTATGGCTGCACCAAGGCAGTCACCTATGGACTGATGATTGGTGGGGTTGGGGGATGTGGTGGAGAAAAAAAACTTTTTTTTAGTTTTTTTCCATCGGATTCTGATCAAACAGTTCTGAGCTGCCCAGTACCCACCTGTTTCAGTGACTAGTATCTCCCCAATTGCTGCAGTCACTTTGCTTTGCTTTGGCAGTGAGAGGCTCACTTCTTCCATTCAGGTAGGAGGGTGGGGGACATGTTCATGTTCTACAATTTTATTTTCCACATTGCCATGTTTTTAAAAATGTTTTTCTGGTTTATTTGCTGTATTATATATCTATCTAAATGTACCACCTTTCTTCTTTACAGACAGGCACCGACTACTTATCCCATGCTTTGTTCTACTCATTACACCAATCGACTTAACAATCTCTTTGTCTAGTCATCTCAGTGGCAGCAGGTAATAGTAATATGTTTTCTTTAATTATTTACTGGCTGCCCCATAATAAAAAAGAAGGAAAGACAATTCCACACAGCCAACAACATCTCCGGCCGAGAGACGTGAGCAAGACAACTATTAAGAAAGTGCTGATGAGAGCTGACTGAGCCAGACTGGCTGTCCACAGTGCCTAGAGGGCTCCCTAACTATCTAAGTAGATACCAAAGTGGTCAGACAACTAAAAAAGTAGTATGTGTGACAGTTAGCATTAGCAGTACATAAAAGATGTACTTTGTCCCCAGTACCTAAATCTGATGACTTTTGGAGAGGTGGTGAATTACACTTAATAAATAATGAGAAATAGTTAGCTATAGAGGTCTTTAACTTATGAAAATGTACATTAATTCACTCATTCTGTCAATATCTCAAGTTAATAGTGATTATATTTAAAACTGTCCTTGATTACCACAGGCTGCCCGTTCAATTCTTAATACTGGACAAGCAAAATATCTCCAAAATTTGCAAGAGCATATTTCCTTATAAGGCCTAATAACAAAGTTATTTATCCACCTTCACATTAGGCAGCCACGGGAATGGAAATGTAAGACTTGGTGCACTGAACATTTTAAACCCTC